>NC_058407.1:175828545-175853240 GCF_002201575.2 Neomonachus schauinslandi | reverse complement strand
TGCACGTGTGAGTGTGTGAGGGCAGGTGCGGGTGTGCACGTGTGAGTGTGTGAGGGCAGGTGCGGGTGTGGGGGGCTGGTGCAGCAGGCACCTCTGGTTCCTGGACCAAGGACCCAGCAGCCCCGGCCCTGGGATGTCCGGCCCTGGCCCCAGACTCGCAGCTGCCCGAGGGCACTGGCCATGCCTTGGGCCCAAGCCTCCCTCCCTGCCTGTTTGGGGAGACAAGCGCCAGCTCACTGTGAGATCCGAGAGGGACATGGGGGGCCGACGGGCTGCGCAGTTGAGCACAGGGGTTCTGGTGGTTACAGGCCTTGCTCACTTTCCAAACCTGACCACCAAGCTCACAGCATCCCCGTCCCCAAGGCGCCTGTGGGGCGTGCGACCTGCTCCAGGGTCTAGCAGAGGAAGTGGAGGCCAGGGAGGCAGATCGCTTCTAAGGGCCCCCAGAATAGAGAAGTTTCAGGAGAAAAACAGCCATGTCATTGTGAGGGCCCCGCATGGAGGCCCACAGATGACTGTCCGTGGGGGCTGGTGATTCTCCCAGCCGTCGCCCCAACTGTGCCTCGATGCTTGTTTATGGGGTGGGGGTGGCTGGTGCAGGAGGGGACTCCTGGTGAGTCTGGGGGGCTGGGGAACTGGGAAGTGAGCCCATGCAGACCTAGGCTCCTGGCCGGGAACCTGGAGGCTGGCGCTCTGAGACCAACAGGGGCCCCAGTCCCCCACCTCCTCCCTGTCCTGGGTTGGCTAACACCAGCCTTCCCCACTGGGGCCAGCGAGGGGTGCAGCCCAGAGAGCCTGAGGCCTCAGAGCCTTGGTTCTGGGGGCCTCACCCCACTCAGAAGAGCTGTGAGCAGAGGGGCAAGGCAGACCACCAGCCCACCCACCCACCCTCCCGGACATCCCCCTGTCCGACCTGGCTCCCTGCCGCTCCCCCCACGGCCCCCACAGCCCCTCTGCCTGCTCCGCCCACAGGCCACTGGCCCCGGAAGCCAGAGCATCACATCAGCTTTCTGTTTGGAACCTTCCGGGGACTTTTCACCACCTCTCCTGGCTCCTCCCCAGGCACTGCTCCAGCCCCCAATGACTGGGCGGCCCCTTCCTCCCACATCTCAGTGCAAATGTCACCCTCACGGGGCCCCTGGCCACCAGCAGGGGGCACCCTCATGGGTTCCCCCATCATAATGCCCTTCTCGGTTCTTCACACCATCTGCCAGGCTGCCGTTGACTTTCTTTGCCTGTTTACCCAGCACCACCTGTCTCGACCCCTAGAATGGAAACAGGTCAGGCGCCTGACATGCTTTGGGCCCTCTCCCAGCAGCCCGGTCCCCAGATGTCCACACAGCCACATCCCTGAGCTCGCCCCCCGCCCATGGCTCAGGGGACACTAAGGGACAGGCCACCACCCTGCTGCCCTGAGCACTGACCCGGGGAGGTGTCTTGGCCGCAGGGCTTGACCGCAGCCAGAAGCCAGGCCTCCAATGCACTGGGGTCCGCGGAGCAGGCAGGATGGGCACGCAGGGGACCCAGAGAGTGGGCAGCGGGGGAGATCGGGTGAGGAGAAGGCCACGTGCCCCAGCTCCGTGCCTCCCTGAGGGCTGGGTGGGGGTCAGAAGGCCACAGACCCCCCCTCCATCCCAAGCATGCTCGGTAGCACACAGAGAGAAGACCCCCACACGTGACCCAAGTTTCCACAGGAACCTGGGGATGCATAGAACATGCAGAGAACAGGACAAGGGTCCACAGCTCTGCATGAACCAACCTTCCACCTCCATCCCCTACTCTCAGAAGACACTCCCCGCATTTTGGTAGCATTCTCCAGAAACTGCCAAGGGGGCCACACCGAAGCCCCTGGTACTCCCCCCTGCCAGGCCCCTGCCCCACGGGCCCCTGCCCCATGGCCACAGCCCACCCTCGGTAGCCTGCCTGGATGCCTGGGCGCATCCACTCTCCTTGGGCCCCAAGAGCCGCTCCCTCTTCCTGAAAATGCTGCCCCACCAGGAAATGAGCCACTCCTCTGGTCTGAGAGAACACGAGCAGGGAGGACCCACGTGGGCCAGCCGCGCTGGGTCCCACCCCCTCCCCACCCTTCCTAGCTGTGCGTCCCAAGGTGAATTACTTAACTGCTCTGTGTCTCAGTTTCTCCTCTGTAAAACGGACAGCACTCCATCAAGGACACCGAGACCATTCATACACAGACAGCAGTGGGCCGGCCTGGTATGCAGAGTGCCCAGCTAATTCCGGTCATTACAGAGCGGCATGCACAGCCTGTCCTGGGGGATCACTAACAGCTTCCCCGGCCACCCTCAGCCATGTCCCGGTTCAGACACTCATCTCCTCAGCCCCCCTGAACACGGGCCTGTGGCAGAGACCACTGGGGCTCTCCAGCATCCGTCTCTCTTCCTCCCTGGGGTCACAGGGTACGACACTTCCCAGCCTCCTGGAATGTGACCAGAGGGACCCATGTCCCTCCAGGCCTGGCTGACGGCCACCACCCACCCATGGTGCTCCATGGTGTCCGCATCCTCAGCTGATGGGTGGGGGTGGGGAGACTGACAATGGGGGAGGGGAGGAGGCCCCTGCGTCACTGTCTGGAGCAGAGAGGCCCCAGAGAGCTGGGACCAGGCACTTCTGCAAAGCACTGTTTGAACAAGTAGCAAGTCCTGTCTCTGAGATGTGGGGCTATTTGTTACCGCTGCTGGCCTTCCTAACAGTCTGTCTCCCCATTCACTGTGGGCTTCTCGAGGACAGCAGTACCCCAGGACCCAGCACAGAACCTAGCCAAAACCAGGGGCTCAAGGGCTCGTGATGAACGAATGACCAAACAGCCCAACGTCTGCAGAGTCCCCACTTCCCAAGAGAGAGCCAAGACCTTCTGCCCCTGCCCCGACACACATTCACCGAGGGAGGTGCGGCACGGGAGTGGTGTTGGGCAGAGCACAGTGGCTTTGTGGGGCAGAACTGCGTGGCAAGGGTGGCATGCGGTTTATAGTTAAGAGCTGTCCCGGTGGACCAAACCAAGGTCCAGAAAGGGGAGAGTCCCAGTTCCCCCACCGGGCTCTGTCATCCCCAGAAACGTCCACCAAAGCTGCTCAGTCAACAGTTGTGCACGGAGTGACCAGTCTTGGGCAAGGAGCAGCCCTTCTGGGCCTCACCCTCCTCCTCTGTGAAATGGGACAATAATGGCGACTTGCAAAATGAGCCCAACTGGGAAAGTCACTGCGGTGCAGGAGAGACCCCACTTCTCACCACTCGCTGACGTCTGCTCTGGACCTCTGGCCCAGGCCTCTCTCCTCATGGCCTTCATTGACTCGTGTGGAAATTCTGAGATCGGCTGAGCAAAGACCACCAAACACTCCCGCTCAGCCATCCTCCATCCTTAGACACAGGCTCTGGGACAAGGCTGTCTATGTCCTGGCCTAGAAGACCTGTTTACAGAACACTTAAGCAGGGATTGGCAAACCGTGGCCCCCAGGCTTGTTTCTGTAAATAAAGTTTTATTGGCACACAGCCACACCCATCATTTACATTTTTGTCTGTGGCCGCTTCTGCACGACAACGGCAGGGTTGAGTGGTTGTGACGGAGAAGGTGTGGCCAGCAGAGCCTGAAATATTTACTATCTGGTCCAAGCCCTGTGTCAGAGGGAAAAAGGGTGAGACAGATGTGAGCCCAAGGAGGGCATTTGATCGGAAGGGGGCGCGTACGGCCACTGCTGATAATCATCTCTCTGACAACAAGGCTCCTAGGCTTAAGGAGAGGTTATAAACCTGCCTGACATCCTGCAGCGGGCCCCAGGACCCACCGGGACCCACACTTGAAGGCTGTTTGACCCCAGCCCGCCCATCCAGTGGGGGTCTGGGGCGATATGCATGCACGCCCTCAATCGTAACTCAAGCAGCTGCTTCCAAGGAGGGCTCAAGGGAGCCTGAAATTAAGAAATGGAGACACTAGGCAACACAAAGTTATCACTTGTGCCTTTTTAAAGAAGATTTGGTGGTGGAACCCCGTTACGCATCCGCGAGAATGTGAAAGGCCGACATGACCAAGTGATGAGGATGAGAGAGGCTCGTAAACAGCACTAGCAGGAGGGCAAGTTGGTTCAACTCGCTTTGGGAAACAGCGTGGCAGTTGCTCACATAACTAAACATCTCTGTCCCGTAAACCAGCAATTCTACTCCTAAGTATTTACCAAAGTGAAATGAAAACATGCCCACAAAAAGATTTGCATACCCAGTAATATACAAAGATAAAAATCATGACCAACAGCGATTTATACCGGAATGCAAAGCTGGCTTCATGTCTGAAAATCAATGTAATTCGCCACATTTACAGATGAAAAAAGAAAAACCGTATGACTGTGTCAATAGATTCCGAAGAAGCACGTGATAAAATGTACTATCTTGGTAAAAATTCTCAGAAAACTAGGAATAGCGGGGGACTTTCCCAACTTGATACACAGCCTCTGTGAAATCACTGACCTCACACCTAATGGAGGAAGACTGAATGCTTTCCCCTAAAATCAGGACCAAGACACGGATGTCTGTTGTAGTCACTTCTATTCAAAACTGAAGTGGAGATTCTAGTCAGTGCAATAAGGCAATAAAAGAAATAAAAAGCTAGGGCGCCTGGGTGGCTCAGTCATTAAGCGTCTGCCTTCGGCTCAGGTCATGATGCCGGGGTCCTGGGATCGGGCCCCGCATCAGGCTCCCTGCTCAGCAGGAAGCCTGCTTCTCCCTCTCCCACTCCCCCTGCTTGTGTTCCTGCTCTCACTGTGTCTCTCTGTCAAATAAATAAAATCTTTTTTTAAAAAAAAAAGGGTCGGGGAGCTTGGGTGGCTCAGTCGTTAAGCGTCTGCCTTCGGCTCAGGTCATGATCCCAGGGTCCTGGGATCGAGTCCCGCGTTGGGGTCCCTGCTCCGCGGGAGGCCTGCTTCTCCCTCTCCCCCTCCCCCTGCTTGTGTTCCCTCTCTCACTGTGTCTCTCTCTGTCAAATAAATAAAATCTTAAAAGAAAAAAAGAAATAAAAAGCTTCTAGATTGGAAAGGAAGAAATAAAACCTCTTTTATTCACATACAACATGATTATCAATGTAGAAAATCTGATGGATTCTACAAAAACACTACTATAAATAGTAAGGCTGCAGGATAGAAGATAAATATACAAAAACCAATTATATTCACATATATATCAGTAATAAGCAGCTGGAAACAACATTTAAAAATACCGTTCACATTCTGGAGATTGTTGCACAACAATGTGAATGTTTTAAATGCTACTCAACTATACTTAAAAGAGGGTAAAATAGTAAATTTTATGTTATATATATTTTGCTACAATGAAAAGTTAAAAACACCATTTACAATTGCATAAAAAAATGAAATACCTAGGGGTAAATATGACAAACAGTGCACTGAACACTACAAAATCTTGCTGAGATACATCACAGACCCCCTAAATATGTAGCGAAAGATAGGATTTTCACGGGTTGGAAGACTCGATATCATGAAGATGTAAATTCTCTCCAAATTAATCTACAGATTCAATGTAATCCCAATCAGAATTCCAGCAGGATTTTTAGAATTTTTTTTAAAGATTTTATTTATTTATTCGACAGAGAGAGACACAGTGAGAGAGGGAACACAAGCAGGGGGAGTGGGAGAGGGAGAAGCAGGCTTCCCGTGGAGCAGGGAGCCCGACGAGGGGCTCGATCCCAGGACCCTGGGGTCATGACCTGAGCTGAAGGCAGACAGACGCCCAACGGCTGAGCCACCCAGGCGCCCCTCCAGCAGGATTTTTAAAATACAAATTAACTGATTCTAAAATTCATATGCAAATGCAGGGGACCTAGAGTAACTAAAACAACCCTGAAAAAGGATAAAAACAGAGAACTAACAGTACTTGGTTTTAGAATTTATCGTAACGTTATAGTTATCAAGACCGCGTGGTATTGGCATAGAAACAAGGAGATCAATGGCACAGAATAGAGAGCCCAGAAATAGACGCACACGTGTGACTGACGAAGGTGTAGAGGCAGTTTAGTGGAGAAAGAATCATCTTTCAGCACACGGTGCCCGAACAGTTGGATGTCATCTGCAAACATACTACACTTCAATCCGTGTCTCCTGCCATGTACAAAAGTCATTCAAAATGCATCATTGCACTAAATGTAAAACCTAAAGCTATAAACCTTCCACAAGAAATCTTTGTGACTGTGGGTTAGGCAAAGCCTTTCTGGCCACAGAAAATTAAAAAAATTAAATAAATAAGATAGCTTCATCAGAATTTTAAGAAAAGATCTGCTCTTTGAAGGACGCTGGTTGAGACAAATTATACTGGGAGAAACTTTGCAAATCATGTATCTGATAAAGGACATGAATCCAAAGGGCACAAAGGACTGTTCAAATAATAAGAGCACAAACATCTCAATGACGAGAAGAAGCAGAGGGAAATGTATCTCCGCAGAAGGGATGGGGGCATTGGGCAGAGAAGCCCCACAAGCCCGCACTCTCCTCCCAACTCCCTGGCAGGCTTAGAAGGGGTGCCTTTTATTATGTGTAAATCACACCTCCATAAAGGTGAATCTAAGAATGCAGTGGGTGTTTCTAGGGCCCCAGCCCTACCCCAGAGACTGGAGAAGCCGAAAAATCAGGGCCTCTCACCCTGGTGCAGCCTGCTCTGCGGGGTCAGCAGGAACCCGCTTTCTCTATGAGATACGCCCTCCCTCTCCCAGACCCGGCAGCCACGCTCTCCCAAAGGCTATGTCCGGTGGGCACCCGGGGGCCTGGCCTTGGAGAAGGAAGCAGGAATGTTCCAGGCATCCTCCAGAGCCTCCCCGGCCATCCCGTCCACCTCCCCACACTCCCTGGGGGCTAATGATTGAGCACTGGATCTCGCCTGGTCCCACAGCTCCATCCAAGGCTGATCCTGCCGTTCGTTGCCGCCCTTCCACACGATGAGGCAAATAAGGCCCAGAGCGGGTCAGACACTTGCCCAAGGTCACCCAGTGGCAGACTGGAGCAGACCAGCACTGGTGTCCCGGAGCCCACGCTCCCTGCCCTGAGCTACTTTCCTTCACAGGTTTGACACAGGCAGGTGCCAGGCAGGGGAGGGAGAAGGGGGTCCTGGGGGTGGAGGCGGTCTCCCAGCTGGGCATCTGGCCAGGCCCACAGGCAAGACCACTGCTCACGGGTGGTCACTGTGATCCCCAGCTGCCGGCAGGGCTCCCCAGCGCATCCTGACATGCAAGAGTTGGCTGACCTCACACTTAGGCTCTGAGCCTTCCAGCGGAAGAGGAGGGGGATCCCTCGCCCTGTCCCACAGAAAAGCTTTGCGTTGCAGCAAGGCGAAGGCCACCAGGAGAGGTGGGGTGCCGGGGAGGCGCCGGCAGGAGGGGAACCGGGCTGGACTACTGGGAAGGAAAGAAGTAGAAGCTCGGGCAGCTGTACGCTCCGGCGGTGTCTGCAGCGGGGCTGGACCAAGCAAGCGGGACGCTTTGACCTCACGTGCCCAGTGTGGTTCCCCCAAAGCTCAGGCTAATGGTTCCAAAGCATTTGGTCCGGGTGCCATCTGCCCAGCAGAGATCTGGTGCAAACATCACCTCTCTGGGAGTGACTCGGCCGGCCTGACCGCACGAGGCACCTGCACACCGAGTGTGTGGCCCACAGGGGGTGATCCTACGGATGGAGGCGTGGGCACCAGCCTCCCCCGGGGGCCAGCCAGCCAGGGACACGGTCCTGCTGCTCTCAGGACTCAGCGACCCTAGAGGGCCCTGTCCGAGCACCCCACGCCCGAAACACTGCCCTGGGGCCTGGGGCGGCTTTTCAATCGAGAGCCCTGATTTTAAAGAAGGATGCTGACTCCAGCAGGACAGTTCTTGAGGAGACTGAGCAGCAGTTTAAGACTCCTGGGCTCCCGGAGAGGGACCCCCTGCCCCCCGCAAGTGCCTGAGGGCGGAGTGCCAGCAAGCTGGCCCCACACTGGCGCCCACCTGTCGCCCCAGGGCAGCCCCAGCACCCCTGTAGGAATCAGGAGCAGGTGACTCCCTGACTCCCCGACTCCCCAGATTCCAAGCCCCGCCCTCCTCCCTAAGAAAGCCTCCGGGCAGAATCTCAGGAGGCCCACCCTGACCCTACAGGCAAGGACCTCCGGAGTGGGTCTGTGTGCACACTCAGGCGGTGGAGGACACGGACGGCTGGACAGAGGCAGGCAGGAGGTCCCCAAGAGAGAAGGGACAGGGCTGATGCTTTCGCGGTCCAGGTGGCCAGGCTGGACCTGCAGGCTCAGCCGGGTCTGCCCACCTGCACAAACACCCACAGCCCCACATCAGAGCCCGGAAAGAAGCTCCAGGCATGAGGTGTCTGCATGTCCACATAAGCCTCACACTCCGAAGCTCAGAGCCCCTCCAGGGCAGGAGGGCCACGGGCTGGGGTACCCCGCCACCAGGACTCCTTTAGCCCAGGCAGGAGGGCCCCACACCCCACTCCCCACTCCTGGCTCTGCTCTGGCCGCACCCCTTCCCCACGACGCAGGGAACCATCCGGAGCCTGCCCATCCTCTCTCTGGGCACCAGGGACTCCGCGGATTCCTCGCCCAGTAGCCTAGAGGGGGCCTCCAGGGGCTGTGTCCCCCCAGCACAGACCACGCCCCAGGGCATGTGCTCATGTGCATGTTCGCGCTGCAGACAGAGGCGAGGGCGGCAGAGAGGTGCTGGGCCTGAATCTGCATCTCTACTCCTGTCCCAGCCGCACGACCACACCAGGCTTCCCCGGCGCACCTCCAGGCCACAGCCTCGCCCTCTGTGCGGTGGGGTGACATCACCTGCCAACCAGGACAGACTCTGCCCCAGGCCACCAGCCTTCTCCCAGCTCCTCCCAGACACCCCTTCCTCCTCCTCCCCCCTCCCCTGCCTCCCAAGGCTGTCACTGACCTCCCTTCTCCCCACCCCCACCGTTCTGCTCCTCCCCACTTCTCCGCCTTCTCCTGGGGGCCTGGAGGTGACTCAGCCCCTCAGGGTTCCAGGAGCAGAGGTGAGGCATCTGGGCAGGTGACATATCCTGGGGCTGGGCTGAGCAGGTAGCGTCACCCCCCACCAGAGCCCAGCAGGGGAGGGGGGCGCAGGCATGGAGGTGTGGGTCTGGCAGGGCCCTGTGGCCCTCTGCCCGTCCCACACGGAGGCCCAGGAGTGAGGAGGGCACAGGTTGGGGGTGAGGGGTGGTTTGCGGCCTGGTGGCCCCTCCCCCACAGCCCCCGGCTGCCCTTTCTGGTTTCTGTTGTCAGATCCTCCAACACACTAAGCGCTATGCTGTTTGCTTGAGCCTCTGTCTCCCTGCCGGAACCTAAGCTACGGGGGCATGTTTGCTTTCACACACCGCACACCGAGTGGACTCACCGAAGAGGGGGCCATCTACGGATCTACGGAGCAGGCGCTCAGTGAGCCCCTGGAGGAGGGAGGCTCGCACCTGCCCCTTTCTCCCCACCCAGTGGAGGGCCCGGCCTTCCCTCCGGACCCTCCCCTCCCTCCTGGCCCACATTCCCTTTCCTCCCCAGGACCACCCCATTCAGCACACGTGCTGCCAGATTTCAGCGTCCCTCTCCTGACCCCCAGTACCTTCCAGCCCCTGCCCATGTACACCCCTCCATCCCCCAACCCCTGTCCCAAACCCCCCTGGCCTGCGGGGGCTTCCCCTGGCCCCCCCCCCCCCCCCCCCCCGGCGGCGGTTCCCCCCGCCCCCCACCGCCAGGCTCCGGAGACCCCTCTCATCTCCTCTCCTGGTTGTAAAAACCATACTTGGGAGCTGAGTGCATGTGGAGGTCACACAACACTGGGAATGTTCTAAATGCCACTGGGCTGTTGGGTTTTGATGGTCAATTTTGTTATGTGAATTTTACCTCGGGGAAGAATAAAACAGAAACAGAAAAATATGTACATCTTCGGCTGTCGGCTACTTGGTGTCTACCTCCAGCCTTTTCTCCAGAATGTTCCTCAAGCTCAAGTCCCCACTTGCGGTCTGTGGCAACTTCTCGATCGTAACCCCTCACGCCAGCAACTGGTCTCCACCCTTCTTCCTTCGTCCTTGGCTCTAAACCGGAGTGTCCTCGCCTCTCCCTGTCCTGCGCCCCACACCCCATGTCCCAGCACATCCTATTCCCCAAATTTCAAAATATATCCAAGATCTGACTTTGCACCGCACCACTGCGCTAGACTGAGCCACTGTCTCCTCTCATCTGGACGACTCAGAGCTCTCTAACGGCCTCCCAGCACACCCTCACCTGTCGGCCCAGGACCCTCCCCTACAGCAGGCACGAGGCCCTGCGTGCACCATACCCCCGGCGAGCCTGTCCCCCACTCTCCTCTCCGGACACACTCGCTCCTTGCCTCCCCTTTGAACACACGAAGCTCAGGGCTCACAGTGGCGGGGGCTACGCCCACCCCTCTTCTGGGGGAGCTGTCTCCCCTCCTCCACGGAGAATTCTGGATAACCCCAGCACCAGAAACCCCAGGGTCTTCTTACCCACCTCTCCCCAAATCCCCTTCCGGTGACATCCTCCTGCTCAGGGAGCCCCAGACCTCACCACACCCCAGGACCACACCCTAACCTTGGTCACTGCCACCTCAGTACCTGCGCTCACCCAAGGCCTGCCCTGATGCAGGGGGCCACTAGTACACCCCCTGCCCCTTTCCACGTCGCCCTGGGTCTTCGCTGCGCTCCCCCATCACACCGTGTACAGCCCATCCCTCCACCAAGGCCTGTGCCCAAGGAGCTGAATGTTCTAGAGAAAGACACAGGACCATGCAGAAGGTGCTCGGGTCAATGTGGGACCCGGGAAAGGTCTGGATGGCAAGCTGCAGTCACTTGTGGTCAGTGTCAGCTCTTAGCACAGATGCACCTACCCCTCCAGAGCCCTGGCCCCAGGCGGGCAGCTGTGCAGTGTTCCTGAAGAAACCACACACGCGGGCAAGAGCCAGGACGGGCAGCAAGGACCCTGTCCTCCAGGTATCGGGTCAGTGCTCTGTTCACTGATTGCTGCCCCTGGCCAGGAGGGGGGCAGCCCCTCCCCTCCAGCTCACGTGACTTCTAAGGATTTAAAGGCCTAGGACCCCCACCCTTGGAAGACAGACATTAAAGAGTGGGCAAAACAACCGCATATGACAGGAAAAATTTACAAATGAACACAGAAAAGCTTAGAAGAGACCAGAGAAGGGGCGTATGGGCGCTCAGTTGGCTGAGCACCCATTTCTTGATTTCGGCTCAGTTCATGATCTCACGGTTGTGGGATCAAACCCCGTGTTGGGCTCCAAGCTCAGCGCAGAGTCTGCTTGAGATTCTCTCTCTCTCTCAGCCCCTCCCACTCACGTGCTCTCCCTCTAAAATAAATGAATAAAATCTAAAAAAAAAAAAAAAAAGACCCAAGAAGATATTAAGTTTACACCTCAGGCTGATCCTTGGCAGACAGTCTACAACAATCAAAACAAAAACAATAAACAAAAACAGTGATTAAGCCAGCAAGCCCTGGGAAGAGGGGAGAATCTGATTTCCAAGTGCCCACATTATTAGTTTCAAATATCCAACAAAAACAATCACGAGGCACACAGAGAAACAGAAAAGCATGGCCCATTCAAAGGAAGAGATGAACAGAATCTGTCCCCGACGAGGATTTAGTGGCAGACGTATTACACAGATGTTAAAAAAATTTTTTAATGTGCTTGAAGAACAAATGCCATATGTGAAGAAAGTCAAGAAAACAACGTACAGACAAAAGGGAAATAGGAATAAAGACAGAAAATCTACAAAGAAACCAGAAAGAAACTTCTGGATGTAAAAGCACAGTGACTGAAATAGAAAATTCACCAGAGGGATTCAAAGGCAGATCTAAGCAGCCAGGAGAAAGAATCAGTGACCTTGAAGACAGGACAATGGAAGTTATGGAGGCCGAGAAACAGGCAGAAAAGAAGATGGAAGAAAAGCAAACAGAATGTAAGGGGCCAAGCAATGTGCATGGGAGACACAGAAGGAGAGAGAGAAAGGAGCAGGGAGAAGATCTGAAGAAATCATGGTGTGAGGAGACGTGAGCACAAACATCCACGAGACTCCGTGAACTCCAAGAGGCCACTCATTGAGACACACAACGTCCAAAACCCAGACCCAAGGATCGCGAAGGCAGCAGGAGGAAAGCCACTTGTCACAAGAAATCCTCAAATAGATGAAAAGCAGATTTCTCACCAGCAACTTCAGAGGCTGGGGCACCTAGGTGACTCAGTGGTACCGAGTAGGGAACCAGCCTGCTTCTCCCTCTCCCCCTGCTACTCCCTCTGCTTGTGCTCTCTCACTTTCTCTCTCAAATAAATAAAATCTTGAAAAAAAAAACTTCAGAGGCCAGAAGACAGTTGGCTGATATATGCAAAGTGTTCAGAGGAAAAACACTGTCAACCAGGAATCCTATTTCTGGCAAAACTGTCCTTCAAAAGTGAGGGGAAAATCGAGATGTTCCCAGAAAAACAAAAGTCGAGGGTGTTTGTGACCAGAGCGGCAGCACTCAAAGCCATATGGGGAAACAAAGATCTCAGGAAAGGTAAATACGCAGCAACTATAGAAGCTAGTGTTTTATAACAATGGTTAGTTGGCATTCGATGGTATTAAAACTGGTTTTCTACATGATTTAAGAGACTAACTCATTTGACCAAAAAAAAAATTATTAATGTAAAACCTAGTACTACTATAACTTTGGTATTTAACTCCAGATCTTGTTTTCTACATAAGAGACTAATGCATTTAAAATAATTATTATTTATGGGGCACCTGGCTGGCTCAGTCAGAGAAGGATGCCACTTTTGATTTCAGTTGGGTGGAGAGATTACTTAAAAAAAATGAATGAATGAATGAATGAATGAATGAATGAATGAATATTTATGTCCTGGCGCACACAACGTGTAAAGATGAAATACTGTGACTTCGACAACCAAAAGGGTGTCGTACAGACAGCTGTGAAGGAACAGGGTTTCTGCACGTTACTGAAGTTAGACTACTACAGATTCGATTTAGGAGGTTATAAATTTAGGATGTTAAATGTAATCTCCGTGGCAACAAGGAAGAAAAGAGCTATAGAATATACACAAAAGGAAATGAGGAGGGAATTTAAACATTTCACGTAAACACAGAAGACGACAGGAAGGCAGGAAACGAGGGACAAAAAAAGCTGTAGGCCACACACAACATAAAGGGCACAAGGGAGAAGGAAGTCCCTCCTTACCAGCGTTCACATTACAGGTAAAGGGATGAACCTCTCCAGTCAACAGGCAGAGAACGGCAGGACGGACAGAAACACGTGGTACGCCACGGGCTGTCCACGAGAGATGCGGCCCAGATCTACAGACACAGTGGGTCGGAAGCCAAAGGATGGGAAAGGATACCGTGCGTGGACAGCCAGCAGGAGAGAGCTGGAGTGGTTTCACGAACATCAGACAAACAGACTAAGTCAGGAAAAGGCCACAGGGACGAAGGAGGACAGTCTATGTGAGTAGAAGCCTCGATACAGCAAGAAGATCTAACAATTACATTTACGCACCTAATGACAGACCATCCAAGCATAGGAAGCCGAACCCGACAGAGCTGGAGGGGGACATCGCCAGCCTCGAATGACAGCTGGACACCGCGATGCTGCACTCACACTGATGGACAGAGACATCCGGCAGGAGTAAGGAAACCGAGGATCCAGGACGGCACACGCATTCCTCCCTAGGGCCCGCGGGGCGTCGTACCGTTGTACGGGATCGACCACACGTGAGGCCGCAGGTAAGTCTAGATCGATTTTAAAAGGTAGGTGTCTTACAGAGTACCTTCTCTGGCCACAACAGGGTGGAGTTAGAAGTCAACACAAAGAAAACTGGGACATTCACAACGTGGCGGAAAGGTAACACACTTTTAAACGACCAGTGGATCAAGGAAGAGATCACAAGGGAAATTAGAAATGAAATGAAATTAGATGAAGGAAAACAAAACACGACACCAGAACACGGGATGTAGCAACGGTGGTGCTAACGGGGAAATCTGTAGCTATAAATGGTGACATTACAAAACAAGAAGGATGTCAAGCCAGCGACCGAACTTACAACCGAAGGAACTAGGCAAAGAAGAAACTAAACCCAAAGCTGGCAGAAGGGAGGAAATCATAAAGACTGGAGTAGAGATCAATGAAATGGAGAAAAGAAAACCAATAGAGAAAATAAATGAAAGCAAAAGTTGCTTCTTTGAGAAGATCAGTGCATCGGCATGCCTTGAACTGGATGGCCTAAGAAACTGACTCAAGTCACTCAAATCAGACACAAAGTTGGGGACGCTGCTCCCAGAAATAAAAAGGTCTATGAGAGCGTGCTGTGAACAACCGTACACCAACACAGGGTCACCTCGATGAAGTGGACAAATTCCTGGAAACAGAAAACCCACCAATTCTAAGTCAGGAAGAAGTGGACCATCTGAATGGTCCTATAAACGAGTAAGGAGACCGAATCCATCATCAAAAATTCCCAACAAAGAACAGCCCTGGCCCTGATGGCTTTCCTGGTGAATTCTACTCAACACTTAATAACCAACACCAATCCTTCCCAAACTTTTCCAAAAGAATTGAGGGGGAGGGAGCGCTTCCTAACTCATCCGACACGGCCAGCAGAACCCCAGAGATACTACGAGAAGATCACAGACCAGTATCCTTTGTGAACACAGACCACTGGAAAACAGGACTCGGCAGCACGTTAAGGACGACGCACCACAACAAGCGCTTTATTAGTGGAAAGCACAGAGGGCTCCCCGTGAGAACCCGCCAGTCGTCAGCAGAACGAGGGGAAGCCCACACGATCGTCTATCTCAACCGCTGCAGGAACAGCACTTGACCAAACGCGACGCTCTCGTAAAAGCGCTCAACAAGCCAGGAACAGGAGGGACTGCCCCCCCACAGTACCCGCCGTCTCTGAAAACCCCACGGCAACCGTAATCCTCGGTGGTGGGAGACTGCCAACTCCTCCTCGAGGAGGAGGGGGAGCAAGGGGAGGGTGCCTGCCCTCACCACCTCCAGTCTGCACGGTACTGGCAGCCCCGGCCACAGCAACCAGGCATGAGGACGAGGGAAGAGGCATCTACAGTGGGGAGGAGGGAGCAAAACGATCTGTTTGCGTACGACATGGTCTTATATGCAGAAAACCCTACAGACTCCACAAAAGAGCTGTCAGAGTAAGTGAATTCAGCAAAGTGATGGGATACGAAGTCAGCACGTGACAATCAGTTGCGTTTTTATTTTTATTTACTTATTTCTTAAGTAATCTCTACACCCAACATGGGGCTCAAACTCAGCACCCTGAGATCCAGAGTTGAATGCTCTACTGAGCCAGCCAGGGGCTGTAGTCAGTTGCATTTTTATACAGATTGAGCAATCTGAAAGTAAACTGCAAGAAGAAATCAACTTACAATAGCATCAAAAACAATAAAATACTTAAGAAATAACCAAGCAGGTAAAAAAAAAACCTTGTATGATGAAAACTATAAAGTGTTGTAGGAAGAAAGTAAAGACATAAATACATGGAAACATATTCCATGTTATGGATTAGAAGACTTGATACTGTCAGAATGTCACTATTACCCAAAGTAAATCAAAGACTCAATGCAATCCCTACCAAAACCCCAATGACATAGTTTGCAGAAATGAAAAGCCCATCCTAAAATCCACACGGAATCTCAGGGGACCCTGCATAGCTAAAACAACCTGGAAAAAGAACCACTAACCTGGAGGACTCACACCTCATGACTCAAAATCTAATACAAAGTTGTAGTCATCAAAACAGTGTGGTACTGCCATAAACGACAGACATATCGACCAGTGGAACAGAATAAACCAGGAGATAAAGCTTCGCATAGATGCTCAGATGATATTTGACAAGAGTGCTAAGACCACTCAATGGGGAAAATATAGAGTTTTCAACAAGGGGCGCTGGGAAGATGCCCACATGCAAAAGAATGACACTGGACCCTCACCCAACAGCATATACAAAATTAACTCAACATGGATCAGGTACCTAAACCTAAGACCACAGGCCCACAGGTTGGGCCTCAAAACGAGGCCTTCTTAATAAATTTAAGAAGATTAAAATAACATGACTCATCTTCCGACCACCATGGTGTGAAACTAGAAATCCATTACAAGAAACCTGGAAAATTCACACGTGTGTGGAGATTCAACAACGTGCTACTGAACGACCAGTGGGTCAAGGGAGAAATCAAAAAATAATTGAGACAAATGAAAATGGAATACAACACACGGAAACTCAGAGAGCCCAGCAACAACTGTGATGAGAGGGAAGTCCACAGCGGCAGGCGCCGGCCCGGAGAAACGAGAAAGGTCCGTGATAAACAGCCTAACTTGGCACCACAAGGAACTGGAGGGAGAACGGATGAAGCCCAGGGCGCCCGGGAGCACAGCTGATTAAGTGCCCGGCTCTTGGCCTGGGCTCAGGTCGTGATCTCAGGGTCGTGATGTCAAGGTCGTGAGATGGAGCCCCACACTGGGCTCCATGCACAGCGTGGAGTCTGCTTGAGACTCTTTCTCCCTCTGCCCTTACCCCACTCGAGTGTGCTCTAAAAAGAAAAAGGAGAGAGAGAGAGACAAAAAGATAATAGAAAGATCAATGAAACGAAGAGCTGTTTTTTGGAAAAGACAAACAACCCTGACAAACTTCAGCTAGACTCACCAAGAAAAAAAGAGAGAGGACTCAAATCAATAAAATCATAAATGAAAGAGGAGACCTACGACTGAGACCATGGAAACACTGAGGATCGTACGAGACTATCATGAATAATTACATCCCCACAAATTGAACAAGAAACGAATAAATCCCTAGGAACATACAAGACTGAATCATGAAAAAGTAGAAGATCTGAACACATGGATTAGTAGCAAGGAGATTGAATCCGTAATCAAAAACCTTTCAACAAACGTCCAGAACCAGATGGCTTCACTGGTGAAGTCTACCAGCATTTAAAGAAGCAATACCAATTAATAACAAAAAATAGAAGATGAGGGAACACTTCCAAACTCCTTTTGTGAGGAGAGCACTACCCTGATGCGAAAATCAGACAAGGACACCACAGTTACGGGCCAACACCCCTGGTGAACACAGATGCAAAAGTCCTCAATGAAAGATTTGCGAACTGAATTCAACAACACATTAAAAGGACCATACACCATGACAGAGTGGGATTTACTCCAGGGATGCAAGTTTGCATCAAGAAATCCATCCAAGCAGTCTCTCCTTTGCTGTCCTGCCCACTGATCCCTTGCAGCGTGTTCAATAAACATCTATGTCCTTAGGAAGAAAAAAATCAATTTGGCATCCACAAATAATTAATGTGATATGCTCCACTAACAAAAATGAAAGATAAAAATCATATGATTTCAAAAGATGCAGTAAAAGCATTTGACAAAATTCAACATCCATTTATGAGAAACACTCTGAACAAAGCGGGTACAGAAAGAACGTACCTGAACACAACAAAGGCCACGCAGGTCAAGCCCCCAGCTCACATCACACTCAACAGTGAGAAGCTGAGAGATTTACCTGTAAGGTCAGGAACAAGACAAGGATGCCCTCTCTCTCCACCTTTATACCATCTGGTACTGGAAGTCCTGGCCAGAGCAACAAGGGAGGAAAATTGGTAAAAGGCATCACAACCAAAAGGGAGATAGTAGAACTGTCTCTATTGGCAGATTATTTCACTATTTCTACACATTATGTGTAGAAAACCCTAAGGATCCTCCACACATGTGTACACACACACACACACACACACTAGAACTGATCAATGAATTCGGTGAAGCTACACGACACAGAGTCAACGTACAGAAGTCAGTTCTGTTTCTCCACACTAATAGCAAACCATGAGAAAGAGCAATTAAGAGAACAATCCCATTGACAGGTGCATCAAAAATAATAAAACACCTGGGAATAAAGTTAATCCAGGAGGTGAAGAGCCTGTATGCTGAATGCTATAAAACCTTAAAGAAATTGAAGACACAAGTAAATGGAAAAACAGTCCGTGCTCATGGTTGGAAGAATTAATACTGTTCAAATATCCATACTACCCAAAACAATCTACAGTCCAATGCAATCCCCATCAAAAGTCCAATGGCGTTTTTCACAGAAATAGGGCAAACAACCCTAAAATTTGTATAAAATCACAAAAGACCCCAAATAACCAAACAGTTTTGAGAAAGGGGAACAAAGTTGGTGGCTTCATGCTTCCCAATTTCAAACTATTTTACAAAACTACAGTAATCAAAATACTATGGTGCTGGCATAAAAACAGACACATAGATCAGTGGAACAGAATAGAGAACCCAGAAATGAACCCACCCATACATGGTCAATTAATCTACGACAAAGGAGCCAAGAATATACGACGGGGACAGGACAGTCAATTCAATAAATGGGGCTGGGAAAACTGGACAGCCTCACACCATACACAAAAATCAACTCAAAATGGATTAAAAACTTGAGTGTAAGTCCTGAAACCATAAATCTCCTAGAAGAAAACAGTAAGCTTCTTGACATCGGTCTTGGTGAGGATTCTTTGATTAGGCAACAAAAGCAAAAATAAACCAATGGGACTGCATCCAACTAGAAAGCTTCTGCACGGCACAGCAAATCATCAACCAAAAGAAAAGGCAACCTGTGGAATGGCAGAAAATATTTGCAAATCATATCTAATAAGAATATCTTAAAAAATATAAAGAACTCACACAACTCGGTAGCAAAACAAAACATCAAAAACACCCAACAATGCAATTAAAAACCGAGAAGAGGCTCTGAACAGATATTCTTCCAAAGGGGACATACAGGTGGCCAGCAGGTCCACGAAAAGGTGCTCATCACGATCGTCAGGGAGATGCGCATCAGGACCGCGGTGCGATCCCCGCCCCCCACCTGTCAGAATGGACAGTCACTGTCCAAAGGACAAGAAGGAACAAGCGTTGGCGAGGATGTGGAGAAAGGGGAACCTTTGTGCGCTGCTGGTGGGAAATCAAATTGGGGCAGTCACTGCGGAGAACAGCATGGAGGTTCCTCAAAAAATTAAAAATAGAACTACGGTAAGATCCAGCAATTCCACTTTTGTGGAGGGAAACGCAGACACTAACTGGGAAAGTCGTCTGCACCCCCGTGCTCACTGTGGCGTCTTTCACCATGGCCAAGACACGGAGTGGCTAAGTGTCCACAGACGGACGAGTGGACACTGGAGATGCCGTGTGTACATATACACTGGAATAGTATTCCGCCACAAAAAAGAGGAGAACCTTGTCCTTTGCAACAATATGGATGGATCCTGAGGGCATTATGCTAAGTGAAAGGAGTCACAAAGAAAAAGATAAATACCATATGTGGGTCCGAGGAAAAAACCCCTGAACTCATCGACACAGAGAACAGCCTGGTGGTTGCCAGTGGGGTGGGCGAGATGCGTGAAGGGGGCCGAGGGGCACCAACTTCCAGGTAGAAGATAAGCAGGTCCTGGGAAGTAACGCACGGCGTGGTGACCGGAGTTAATAACACCGTGTTGTATATTTGGAAGTTGCTAAGAGAGTAGATCTTAGAAGTTGTAACGCTGTGTGCTGACACTGTTCACCAGACTTACCGCGATCATTTCACAATGTACACAAACCCCGATCACTGGGTTTGACACTAATATCATGCTCCATGTGAACTGCACCCCAATTTCATTTTATTTTTTTTTAGATTTTATTTGTCAGAGAAGAGCGCACAAGCAGGGGGAGCATCAGAAGCAGGCTCCCCGCTGAGCAGGGAGCCCGATGTGGGGCTCGATCCCAGGACCTGGGATCCCCTGGGATCATGACCTGAGCCGAAGGCAGATGCTTAACGACTGAGCCACCCAGGCGTCCCTGCACCCCAATTTTAAAAAGGAAGGAATTTTGCCACATGCTATCACGGGGCTGGACCTGCAGACACGAGACAAACACCATGGGACCCCACTTCTCTGAGGGACCTGGAGTCGTCAGGCTCACAGAGGGCAGCGGGGGGCCTGGGAGGGGGCGTGTTTTGTGGGGACAGAGTTTTAGTCGGTGAAGGTGGAAAGTTCTGGAGACAGCTGGCTACACAGATGTGAAGGCGCTGAAGGCCCTGAACCAGACACACCCACATGGTTAAGACTGTCCGTTCTAGGTTATGTGTATTTTAACACAATAAAGAGAAGGGGGGAAAGAGCCTGTCTCAGCCACTGCTCTGGGCCTGACGGGGCCACAGGGAACAGCCGCCAGGAGGGCAGGTGACAAACCCACGCCTGCCAGCCTGGTGCAGCCCCTTGTGGCTCGTCCGTGGGGGAAATGGGGCCGAGCAGCCAGCTCACAGGTGTGGGGAACAGCGCTAGCAGGCCCCTGGCCCGAGCAGGGCTGAGTCAACAGCAAACGAGGAGGGCGGGGCCCGAGGGGGGGTGATGTCACCCCCTGCCTCAGAACAACCAGGCCCAGCTCACCACCCTGGCCCGCCCAGCAGCTCCGAGTCCCCTCTGGGGCAATCTCAGCCTAGTGAGTGTCCCCAGCATGGCAGAGCGGGGTGGCTGAGCCTCCCCTGCTGGGGTGGAGGGGGGCAGCTGCTCCCCAGCCCCCCACACACGCGCGGGCACCAGGGGCCTGCTGGCCTGTGGCTGAGCACAGAGCCAGCTGACGGACACAGCCTGGAGCCCCCAACCCTCCAGACCGAGAATCGCCTTGTGACACAGCCATCCTACTCTTCCGGCTCTGCCCCAAAGACTCAGACTTGCACCCCCGCGTTCACAGCGGCCAAGGGGGGAAGCCACGCAGATGTCCGCTGCTGGACGGTGGGCCCAGTGCGGGGCGTCCATATCACAGAAGCCCGGACACGCGAGCGTGGCAATGAGCCAGAAACAAGGCGAACGCTGCAGGACCCACTCACTCGAGGTCCAGGAGCCGTCAGACCCACAAACACAGCAGAGCTGGGGGTGGGGGCGGGGGGGCCGTGTTTCCCGTTTACAGGGTGCTAAGAGCTCTGGAGACGGACGGGGATGGTGTACTTAATGCTCCCGCACACCTAAGACTGTTTCGAGGGGGCGGCTCAGTCGGTTGAGCTCGGACTCCTGGTTTCAGCTCAGGTCAGGAGCTCCTGGTGGGATCGATCCCGCCTCAGGCTGCCTGCTCAGCGGGGGGTCTCGGCTTCCTCTCTCCATCTGCCCCTCCCCCTGCTTGTGCAAGTGCACACGCATGCTCTCTCTCAAATAATGGTTAAAATGGTAACTTTCATGCATATTTTACCACAATAAAAATAATCCTTTTTCTAACCCAAGAACCAGGTGAGTTACTGCCCCAGAGATGGGTGCTGCCCGCCCAGCCCCTGCCAGCCACGCGCCCACTCAGGGGACCCTCTCCCCAACGAGGCCAAATTCCTGGAACTCCCCCCACCAAGCTGCTCTGCCCTGGCTTACAGCAAGGTCAGCAAGTTCCGGAGAGTCATGTCCGCCGCGGAGCCTTCCTGGGCTGAGCGAGCAGCTTCTGCTCCGAGGTCACCCGCCTGGCTGAGCAGGCACCACCTCCGGTCGTGGCTGAGCCACAAGGGCCGGCCCCCTGGCCTCTCAGAGCCAGACCGTCCGGGTCGTGGCTCCGGAAACGTGCCCACAGAAGCCTGCATGCAGCCACCCCAAACCACCTGTCTTGTCAGAAGCGAGGACCCCTCACGGCGCCGACCGTGCGCGTCAGAAGGCCCAGGTGCTCTCAGAATTGGCTTTACCTGGAGTTGCCAGGTGACTCAGATGCCCAGGTGACACGCATCAAAGGACCACACCATTATCACCCACAGCCAAACCCAACTGAAGACGTGAGAGCCCCCAAGTCCTTCCGGGGCATCGGACCTGAGGCTCAAAGGAGAGAATCTATCATTTGTCCCAACTAGGTAGGCAGCTTGGAGGACGTGCAGAGGCCCACCCCCCTCCCTTGACCCCAAGACGGAGACCCCCACCCAGGCCTTGCAGGGGAAAGGGTTGCAAACGCACCCACTCCCTCAGGCCTGTCACTTCTCTGGGAGGCTGTTAGCTGGGGCCCACGCGCAAAGGAGCGGGGAGCCTACTACTGGAGCAAGTCCTATGGGGCTGCAAGGACTCCCTCACCCCACCTCCCTCCCAGGAGCCCTCACCTGGCCAGTTGGCCCGCGAGGGCCATGGTGGTTAGGGGTGGCCCAGGCCTGCCCCCTGGCCCCGGCAATGCCCTGCTGCTGGCTGGCTGTGGTCAGGCAGGGCAGCCATGAGCCAGTCCGTGTCACCACAGAGTGGCCCCCAGCCGCCCGTCTGGGCGGCGGCAGGCACGGTGGCACAGAACCTGGACAGACCAGATGACTCCATCCAAACAGCAGAGACTGTGGGCGGGCATTCCACCGGGGTCATGAGGGAGGAAGCAGGGCAGCAGGCCTCGCCCCCGACGCTCCTGGAGCAGTGGGGAAGGCCAGCAAGGGCGGCAGGACTATAGCATCAAGAGACCTGCTCTGCCTTTGAAGCCCCACATCCCCCAAGGCGGCTCAAGTTTCCAAGGCCTCAGCTTTCCCAGCTGTGAAATGGGGGCGATCGCCAGCTCTTGCCTGTTCCACAGGGCTGCCAGACAGATAAGGCAAGATGCTGATGTCATGTGCCAACTCTGAAAAACCAGAGGCTTGGCCCAAGGCCTGGGAAAGCTGGGCTTGTAAGAACTGACCGCTCCGGAGCCCAGCGTGCCTGCCTCGGGGCAGTGGCCTCTGGCTGAGTGGGGGGGGTGCAGGGCATGGCAGTGCCCACTGGGAGGGGAGGGGCCCCTGCAGGGCCCAAGAGGCCAGGAAGCCCCCTGTCCCACCTGCCTACCCCGCGAGATCGCTGGAGGGAGGCTGTGGGTCCAAAGACGCTGCTCCTGAGCAGTGTACCCAGGAAGGAGAGGGACAGGGCCAGCTCCCCCTCCCCCGGCCCCCTGCCTGAGGCTGAGAGCCTCTCCCTGGCGCAGCCCACTCTCCTGAACAAGGGAAAGTGCAGGTCTAGAAGAGGGAGGTGGGGAGCGCGTGAGCGGCGCCAGCCAGCGGGCAGGAGCAGAGCACAACGGTGGTGCCGATGCTGCCCCCCACCCTCAGGGTGGGCACCGCGGCTCCCCGGCTCAGGAGGCTGGGGGCAAGGCCACCGCAGTCTGCCCAGCTTCCAGAGAAGACTGCCACTGGCTGCGGGACACTCTAGCTCCTGGTATAGCCTCTCTTGGCAACACCGTAGCTGACCAGCAGATTCCCAGGACCTGGGGCTGCCAAAGGACCCCCCCCCCCCAGCCCAGTGGGTGGGCAACAGAGGAGAGCTGGTGACCGGGTCCCTTCTGGAGTGCCCAGAGGCTGCATGTCTCAGACTGCCGTCTCAGGACAAACACAGGCCCCCTCCTTGGGGGGCTTGTGCTAGGTGTGTTCTGAGGAGTCTGGGCTAGGAGCCCCCAGTGGGGTGTCCAGTGTCCCCCTGGAGTGCCTGGGGAACAGCCCTTGAGTGGGGCCACCCTCCACCCTGGGGTGACGTGAGCAGGTGAGGCTGCCCCACCCCCACCCTCAGCAAGGACTAGGGGTTGCTGCTGATGGCTCAGAAGCAGGGTTCTGCTGGCCTGGAAGCTCAGCCTGTCCTTTTCCTGCCAATCCCAGGACAAATCGCCCCAGGAAGGGAGGGGAAGCTCCTCAGGACTCTGGCACCTTGGAAATCACCCCAGAGCAGGGCCACCCAGGAGCAAAGTCCAGGAGATGCCTGCTGGGAGGATGGGTGCAGGTGGACCGGGAGCTTGTTACAGGCTGCACCCGCCGGAGGGCCCCACCTGAACTGGCCACCTGCCCAGAGCAGCCGGTTGCCAGGGTGGGGAGAGGGGAGCCCTTTCCTACCGGGCTTCTTCCCCCCAGCCCCCTGCTCAGGGCGCGTGCAAAAGGGTGGCCCCAGGCGGGGGGGGGGGGGGGCATGACGTCACCTCCAGGTGGTGGGCAGCCAGGTGGACCCCCACACCCACGCACAGAAGCCCCCCCACCCCCGGCGGCTCGGCCTTTCTCTCCCTGCAGACGCTCGCCCGCGCGATTTCCTCTTTCTCTGCGGAGCCGAGGTTTCGCAACGCGGCGGCGGTCCGTGGGTGACAGCGAGACACGCAGCCCGGGGGGAGGGGAGGCGACACAGCCACAGGCCCCGGGGCCGCTGGGAGGCGACGTCCGGCTCCATGCAGGTGCACCCCGGGCCCGCGCCCCCCTCCCCCCGGCCACGCAGGCGCCGCAGCACCCCTCCCAGTCCCCGGGGCTGGCATCCAGGCCGGCACCCACCCGGGCCGCACCCATCCCGGCCCCGCACCCACTCTCGCCGGCGCCCACCCGGGCCCGCGCCTCCCAGAGGCGCACCCACCCCGCCCCGCATCCAGCCTGGCCCCGCACCCACGCGGACCGGCCACGACCCTGGGCGCACCCACCCGGCCCGCACCTACCCGGGGCGCCGCAGTCGGCGCATCTCGTGTTCCCCGGCCGCTGCAGCAGCTCCAGGACGGCCCTTCGCCGCTCCTTGGCCATGGCCGCGATGCTGGCCGCCCGGGATGCCGGCCGCGGGCCCGGAGCGTCCGCCCCGCCGCGCTAGGGCCCCACGCAGGCTGCCCGCCGCCCGCGGCCCTGCGCCATCCTGGGCGGCCTC
>NC_058407.1:175802805-175823545 GCF_002201575.2 Neomonachus schauinslandi | reverse complement strand
CAGCCCGTGCGCTTCGGGACCAGCCCCAAGGTCTCCCCGCTGCCCACCCCCATCTGAGCACAGCGCCCCCGGCCACACCGGTGGGGGGCTTGAACAGGCCTGGGGGGGCTCCTCCGCGTGGTGCTGGGGGTGGGGAACAGCTCCTGGAGACCTACTGTGTGCAGGGCAGCACTCCTGGCGCGGTGGGCGTGCTGGGGATACTGGCTGAGGGAAGAAGGGGTACCAGCTCACCCCGTCCCTGCCCCAGGGAGGAGTCGGCCAGCAGGCCCCACCAGCTGTGGGGGCTCAGGCCGCAGAGGGACAGGACAGTGGGGGTCCCCATGCCCAGGATGAAGCCCCACTGTTTGAGGAGGCCGGGGACCCAGGAGTGAGGGCAACAGGAGGGATGGAGGTGACAGGTAACAGGTGTCTCTTCCTGTCTGACTCTGCACTTTTCCAAATTCTTTCCATCATCTTCTTAAATTATGGATGCAATGACACATCCAATGGAAATAAGCATCACACTGAAGAACTATAGCTCCTCTCTACCCCCGTCCCAGGCAATTCTGAGCCGAACGCTGTTAACCATCCCTCTGCATCCCTCCAGAATGGTCCCTATCCTGTCAGAACACCAGGGCAGTCCCTAATCCTTCTGACCTGCCACTGGGTTTTTGTGGGGTTTTTTGTTTTTTTGGTTGGTTGGTTGGTTTTCACTTACATATCTTCCAAGTCAATACATATCGGCCTATATTTTTCTCTTTTCACTGGCTGCGTTCCACTCAAAGGTCAGCTGGGCCATGCCATGTTCACCCAGTCGCAGGCTGAGGGGCATTTAGGGCGTTTTCTGTCACGGCTAGACGACCGGCCCTAGTCCACCGCCAACATCTCCGTGAGGGTTTCAGGTGGATTCACATCACAAAGGGGCCCTTGCGGGACAAGGGGAAAGGCACTGGAATCACTGGAAGACCCTGCCGGTTGCCCTGTCCCACCAAGTGCATGTGCTGCGCGCCGCAGCCAACTTGTGGAGCACAGAGCTTCCTGGGCCTCGTCTGTTCGGCAGAACACGGCACCCCACTCTGGCCTGCATTCCTAAGTCACTAGTCCTGTGGTGCTGTATGCTCAGCTGACCACACGGCTCTCTCCGCCATCAGACTGGAGCCTCCTGAGCAGACGGAAGGCGTTTTCATCTCTGGGCCCCTGTGCCAGGGTCAGAGCCTGCCACCCAGCACACGTGAGGAGAATGCTGCTTAACGAAGATGTTAATGACAACGAGGTACAGCTGCTGGCTAGTTAACCAGGCACCAGGCGTTAGGTTAAACCCCTCAATGTAGTTTCTTATTTAACTCCCATTTTACGGGGAGTCTGAGGTATGGAGCAATCCAATCAGATGCCCAAGGCCACACGTGGCTTCTACATGTCAGGACTGGGGAAAACGTAGGACTAGAAAAAAGAGACACACACTGGGAAGGCTGCCCGGAGAGGGGCCACGGCTCCGCCAGGGGGCAGAGAGGAGCACGGGAGCGCTGAGGGGCCACAGAGAGGTGTCAGAGGAAGAGCAGGTGTGGACCAGGGCTTTCTGCGGGAGGGAACCACGTGAGCAGACAGCCTCGGCCTGACGGGGGCACGTCCTCTGCCTTCTCTGTCTTCCAGTCTGACTGAGGAGGCGACGGCATCGCCAGGGGAGGGATGAGAAAAGAGAAGTCAGGAGGTGAAGCCAGAGTCCCCCAAGGAGGCGAGGGCAGGGGCTGCAGGGCTTCCTGGCAAGGGGGCGGCCCCCACTGGCTGTGGTCAAGGCTGCTGGAGGAGCACGGGGCCCACACAGGATCCAGATGGTGACAGCACAGCAGAGACACAGGGTCTGCATCTTCTGGGCCTGGGCGGGGACCCAGCAAGACCTGGTGCCCACCCGCCCACGGCCACTGAGCCCCACTGAGCAGACGCTAAGCTCCTTGTGGGCAGCGTCTGCCTGCTCCCATCCCCACAGCACAGGGGAGTCCATGCAAGGCTCGTCGGCAGGCAGGGGCGACAGGGCCCTGGCCCCCAGCCAGCAGGGCCACATCTTGGCATTGGCAGGGCTGGCTCTCCCAGGGAAGGAGTGAATGGACGGAGGCTTCCAGGGATCAGGGCCAGGCCTGGGCCTCCTGGAGGGGATGAACCCTGCCCTTAGCCTGATGGAGCAGCCACTTTTCAAAGGCCGATGGCAGACACAGGTCGTTGCCCTCCTTGAAGCCCTCCCCGGCCACGCAGGCAGGATCCCCCAGACGAGGAAAGAGACCCCCACCAAGTCCAGGATTTTGTCCATGGACCCCAGAGCTCCTAGCCCAGAGTTTTGAGACGATCAGGCCCAGAGCACCCCATGTTCTAACACCCGCTTGAGGAGAATACAAAAGAAACCACCTCTCACAACTGTTTCCTGTCTTTCTATCAACAAGGTCTTTTTATTCTACCAACTGGATTTCTAAGATCTCCACAGCAGGGACTGGTACGAACACCAGGGAACCTTTCTAGTCTGTGGGATCCCCCGCCAAGCCCTCTGGATGCGAGCAGCTTTGCAGCCTGAGAATGGTGCTTGGTCTCTGTCCAGCACCTCCCGGTTCTCCAGTCCCAGACAGGCTGCCAGGGAGGCGGCTGGAAGCAGAGGGACCTCCATCCTTGCTGGCTTGCAGTCGGAGGTGTGAGGGGGGCTGGGAAGATGCGGGGATGCTCTGGGTTTGAAACTCAGCCTTGTCGAGACCCGCACTGGAGAGCAGGCCCTGGGCTTACTGGGGGCCCCAGGATACAGTGTTGGCAGGTGCTGGACAGACACCTTCCGGCCCAGCCAGGGAGACAGGATGGAGAAACCAAGGCTCCCGGAGGTGAAAGTGGCTCAGGAGTGCCTTGAGAGCAGGGCGTCTGGCCAAGGCGCCTCCAGGCAGCCAGTGAGATTTGCCGTGGGGCAGAAGAGCTGGCGGGGTGCAGAGGCCAGGGAGGCCAGGAGGGCCCCTGAGGTGCCCAGCAGGGGCGGTGACCCTGAAATGCAGGGTCCCGGAGGGCAGCGCTCCCCAGCCAGGGCTGCGGAGTGTCTCCACAGTGCGCTGCTGTTTGCTGGCTTATGCTGGGGGTTGAACTGCCTCCCAACCCCTGTACCTGTGAAGGTGAAAGTGGCCTTAGCTGGGGACAGGGTCTTTGCAAATGAGCAGGTAAAGTCGAGGTCATGAGGGTGGGTCCTGCTCCATGACTGCGTCCTTATAAAAGGGGGATCTGGACACAGACACGCATGCAGGGAGAACGCCGCCATGTGATGGAGGAGGGGGCGGCGGTGGGGTGGCTCGGGGGCTCGGGGTGCAGCCTGGAGCAGCCCCGCCCTCAGCGCCTCCAGGAGGAACCTGCCCTCCACCCAGGCCTCACGCCTCCACAGCTGGGAGGGAACAGATGTCTGCAGTTCTGAGGCTCAGGAGCAAAGGAACAGTGTGACGTTGCTTTTCTCAGCCGCTTTCGAACAACAGCGTCAGGGAACGGACAGCTCCCAGGGCTGCCCACTCCTCTGGGGACCCCTGGCCTCTCCTCCCTCCCCCTGCCTCCTGCCAACAGTGGGGAGGGTCCAGGCTGTCTGGATCAGTCTAACTGGGGGTGAGATAAGAGCAAAGGGGCTGGGAGTCCAACAGTCTTAAAGACCCCAGGCCCAAGTCTGGGCACATCTTCCTCCCCTTGAAGCCAAGGATGCTCCCTCCACACAGGCTCCTTGGGGCCCCTAGGTTCCCACCTACAACCCTGGCCTGTGGCCCGTCCCGGGGTCATGCCTTCCTGTGGGACCCCCTCCTGGTCTCACCTCTTCGTCCTCCCTCCAGAGGCTGATGGGCAAGGGCAGGCCTCAAGGAAGGCCGGGGGGAGCCAGACACACCAGACAGGTGTCTGTGGGCCTGACTAGGGGCCCACGCAGGGCAGGCCCTGCCTCCAAGGAGGAGAAACAGATCGGCTGTCACCTGTGTTTGCTGGAGGGGACAGGGAGGCCACCCAGTATCAGGGAGGACAGGGAGGGGTCAGCAGGGCTTCCAGGGTGAGTCTGAGCCAGCTACAGGGAGGGGTCTCAGGCCGACGAGCATGGAGGCCTGGGGCTTTGGGGAGGTCCTGACACAGTCCTGGGGGGCTGGCCCCTGTCCTGAGGGTGTGGGGAGTAAGACAGTGACCGTATGTCTGCCCTTGGGGGTCCATGGGAGGGAGTCTGGGAAGGGCAGGCCTGCGGGCGACGACCCAGGGGAGACAGCTTGCTCATCTGGGTGCGGGGGTTGCGCACACGGGGAGAGGGTGGACTCAGGGCTTTGTGGCCACGGGAGGCACCGGAGATGGTGGCACCACCAAAGCCCACACAAGATCAGGGAGGGGTCCACCTGGGACCGTAGGCACAGAGGCAGAGGGCCGGAGACAGGGACCTGGGCCATTGGAGCGCCGGGAGGCTGCAGCAGGCGGGCCACCCAGGAGGCGCTGAGCTGGGGAGAGGGGCCCAGGTGACCTGGGCACAGGGGGGCTGTGCAGAAGGCAGGAGGGAGCTCCCAGGGAAGGGGGGAGTGAGGCAGGACAGCGGAGAAGCTGCAGAGCAGATGGCAGGTGGAGAGGACAAGCTCAGACAAGGAAGCAGCATGAGGCCTGGGTGCCTCCGGCGTCCCCCATCCCCACAGAGGCGGCCCCCTTTCCTTGGACACTTCCGCCTATGTCCGCTAGCCCTTTTTCTGCCCGGACACCTCTGTCTCCGGATTCTGGAGGAAATTCTGTAAGGGGGGGTAAGGTTGGCACTCCTGCCCAGGACAGGAGAGGGGACACACCCAGCCCAAGGGAGGTGGCCAGCGTGAAGGCCAGTCCCGGCCGACCCCGGCCCAACCCAGTCCCAGGCACTCAGGAGGAGCTGGGCAAATGCTTGTAGTCCTTGGCTGACACGGCACCGTCCTTCTGGGCAGCCGGGCCTTCCTTCTCTAGGACCAGGTGGCGGCCACAGCCTTTCAACCGTATTCACAGAGCACCTGCTCCATGCAGAACCCTCAGCGGTTGGGAGGAGCTAGCCAGCTAGTGGGGGGGGAGACAGAGACCCCCAGGCACCCAGCAGAGGCGTGTCCACCCCCTGCCAGCACCCAAATGGTGTACATTGCATCAGCCCTGACCCGGCATGCCATGGGGGGGCAGACCCCAGCCTCGTAACTCAGAGGCTGCATGACCAGCAGCTCCCACAGTGGTGTTAGGTGAGGTGTGAGCAGAGCAGGAGCCAGACCGGGCCGGGAACCCTCCTGGGGCCTCACACCCTCCTCTGGCCCCCGCCAGGCAGGGCGGCCAACCCCTATGCCTCTGCCCTCTCTCCTCCGTGGGCCTGCTCCACAACAGCCCCCAGGGGACCCCTGCTTCCGCTGTGGGCCCAGGTGTGAGCTGTGGGGAAAGCCCCCAGCAGGACGTAAGCATGATGCCCAGGGAGCCAGTCCCCAGGGTGGAGGCTGCAAGAAGGCCACTGAATGCACAGAGCCACATGCCTGAGCACGAGGAACAGCTTCCTGGTGTGGCCGGGGACAGTTCCCGTTTTGAAGCCAGCCGTATCCAGCGCAAGTCCTGCGGCCCCACCCCCAGGAGAAAGACTCATCGGTTTTCTCACCCAGACAGACACAGAGAAAGCAAAAGAAAGATGCTCCGAGTGGCTCAGAGCTTCGCAGGAGAGGGGCTGACATGCAGGGTGCTGCTCCCACCCTAAAGCCGGAGGCGTGGTGGTTACAGCCCCGCAAGGCAGGGGGAGCGGGTCATGGCCACCAGATGCTCTCCACATCCCTGCCTGGGAGTGGCGCGAGCCCAGAAACCCTCTTGGGAGCTGGGGGTCACCAGGGGAGCCCCCGCACATGATGGGAGGGTGGGGGTGCTAAGGTTTGCTTAGTCGGTGTTGGGGCATCTGAAAACATGTTTTGCTTGGTTTCCCAAGGAGCAGCGGCATCTGGAAGTGGGAGGAGGGCGGGTGTGGAATGCTCTCCGGCCGGGTAGAGGGCTGGCAAAGGCGTGGGCCCCGTGCTGTGCCCGAGGCCTCTCCAGGCAGCCACCCTCACGGGGCTGGGGCGGGCCCAGCGGGTGAGGTCCTCTGCGGCTCTCTGCCCCTTGCAGCCATTCCCGAATGTGGTGGGGAGAAGGGTGAGATCCGCAAGAGGATATGGAGCCTTGCTCTCTTTCCCTGGCCCCGTCCCCTCCCAGCAAGGACACTGAGCAGTGGATCTTAAGTTCACATGCAAATTGAGGCAAAAAACATTCCAAAAATCCACTTAGAAAGAAGCTTTGCAAGTCAATAATAAAAAAAGGCAAGTGACCCAATTAAGCAACAAGAAAAGGATCTGAACAGACATTTCTCTAAGGAAGACTACCATGGCCAACGTGGACACGAAAAGATGCTCAGCACCATCAGCAGTCAGGGAAATGCGAATCAAACCACTCCTAGATCTACTTCTTCCCCCGCCCCCACGCACACACGCGCACACACGCATGTGCACACACGAGGATGGCGGCAGCTCAGTCCCAGGAACAAGAGTGGGGAGGGTGTGGGGCCTCGAACCCTCATCCTCTGCTGCTGGGGATGGAAAATGCACAGCCGCTGTGGGAACAGTCCGCTGGGTCCTCTAACAGCTAAGCACAGCGTTCCCGAGGGACCCGGCAAGTCCACCCCAGCTACAGACTCAACAGAAATGAAAACACACTCACTCAGTCACTTGTCCGTGAATGTTCGCGTTCTTCATAGCAGCCAAAGGTGGAAGCACCCCAGTGTCCATCACATGAGCAGTGCGCAACACACTGTGGTCCGTCCACATAGCGGAGTATCCCTGAGCCACAGAGGAGCGAAGCATCAACACACACCACAACCTGGGGAACCCTGAAAACGTGATGTTCAGGGCGCCTGGAGGGCGCAGTCAGTTGAGCGTCTGAGCCCGGGTTTCAGCTCAGGTTATGATCTCGGGGTCGTGGGATTGTGCCCCGCGTTGGGCTCTGCGCTGAGCATGGAGTCTGCTTGGGACTGTCTCTCTCCCTTTCCCTCTGCCCCCTCCCAGCTCATGCGCCCTCTCTAAATAAATAAAAATAGATAGATAAATAAATGCTTAAAAAAAAAAACACATGGTACTCAGTGAAATAAACCAGTCACAAAAAGACACAAGTTGTATGATTCTACTAGTTATAGGAGTTCTCAGACCTGTAGGGTTTTCCCCTTGAGTTCCAGTGAGAACGGAGTGGCTCTCCATATTTCTCAGGTCTGACGTCATGGCCCCTGTGCTGAGCCCCGCTGAATGAAGGGGTCCTGCCTTCTACCCCTCAGCAGCCCCACACACGACTAACATCACACCCCCTAGAGGATGGGGAGACTGAAGCAGGAGGCACTGGGCCACATCTCACGGGCTTCTCTCCAGGATCAGATCACAGGCCTGAGGACAGGGTCAAGCACAAGGGACCCCCACAGACCCCAGACAAGGTGGTCCAGAAGCCTGCAGCCTCGTGAAGCACAGGGAGGAAGGTGTGAAAGCACTTCATAGTTTATCAGGTGCCACACGCTGCAAACAAAGTTGACTGCCTCTGAGCCCATCTGCCATGGACACAGTCTATGAACCAATACATCATGACAAGCCTCAGACAGGTGCAAGAGGACCAGGCATTTGAGACAGGGCTTGTGTTTCTCAGAGAAGGTCCCTCTGCCTACCATCCATTCATCCATCCATCCATCCATCCCTCCATCTACCCATCCATCTATCTATACATTATTTATCATCTATCCAGCCATCATCTATCCATCCACCACCTACTATCCATCATCTACCCATCACATATTTATCCATCCATCTATCCTCTATCCAGCCATCATCTATCCATCCATCCATGCACCCATCCACCTATCCACCCATTATCTATCCATCACTCCATCATCATTCATCCATCCATCTGTCCATCATCTATATACCCATCATCTACTACCCATCCACCCATCCATCCACCTACCCACACATTATCCATCCATCATCTATCCATCATCTATCAACCATCCACCATCATCCATCTCTCCATTATTTATCATCTATCCATCCATCCACCTATCCATTATCTATCCATCCATCCATCCACCTATCCATCATCAATCCATCCATCATCCACCCATGCATCCATGCATCTACCCATCTATTCATCCACCTATCCATCCACCTATCATCTATCCATCAATCTATCATCTATCCATCCACCACCTACTATCCATCATCTACCCATCACATATTTATCCATCCATCCATCCTCTATCCAGCCATCATCTATCGATCCATCCTTCTATCATCTACCCATCTCCTATCATTTACCCCTCTATCCATCTATCCGTTCATCTGTCATCTATCCATCCATCATCTACCCATCATCTATCCATATCTATCCATCCATCTACCCATAATCTATCATCTATCCATCTATCCTCTATCCATCCATCCATCATCTATGCATCCATCTATCCTATGTATCCATCATCTATCTGCCTATCCATTCATCTATCCATTCATCCAACATCTATCCTTCCATCATCCAACTATGTCTTTCCTCCTGCAGGATCATCTATAACGTGACTGACATTCCTTCCACTTCCCACTGAGATGTGGGATCTATGTTCTCATCTTAAATCTCAGTGGGGGTTGGGGCACCTGGGTGACCCAGTCAGGTGAGCCTCCAATTTTTGGTTATGGCTCAGGTCATGACCTCAGGGTTGTAAGATCGAACCCTGTATCGGGCTCCATGCTCAGCATGGAGTCTGCTTGAGATTCTTTCCCCCTCCCTCTCCCTCTGCTCCTCCCTCAGGCGCTCACTCTCTCTCTCTCCCTCCCTCTCTCTAAAATAAATACATAAAATCTTAAAAAAAAAATCTCAGTGGGGGTTGTGATTGCTCCAACCAGTGAAGGATGGTTGCAAGACAGCACACAGACTTCTTAGGCTGGATCATAAAAGGATGTAACTTCCACTTGGTGCACGCTCTGTGTCACTGTCTCTTTCTATCCTGGTCTGTCTCTCCTTAGGGCCTGAGCTGCCAGGTACAAAGCCTGGTCCCCAGCCACCACACTGCAGAGACCATGTGGAGAGAGCCCAGAGAGACAGTGATGCCCCAGCTGCCAGAGACCTTGCAGCTCAGGTCTTGGCCATGCCCATGCAAGTGAGTAGCCTCAGGTGGGGCAGCCAATCCAAGACATGAAAGTGAGAATCATACAACACTGTAGTTTGAAGCTAAGTTTGGGGTGGCCTGCAGCCCAGCAAGGACTAACTGGCATAGTGGTGGGAGAGAGGGAGAGAGGAGCCTGGAGGAGCAGCGGCCACAGGGCTGTGTACCTTGGGACCCCATGGCCCTGGGCAGACACCCACATCCAAGCACTCAGTCCCAGGGGCTGGGAGGCCCCTCACTCATAGTGACCCTCTTGTCTCCAGTGGGGTCTTCTCTGGGTGGGGCTCCTGCTGCCCCCAGATCCCCTTTCTACCCCTTGTAGCCTCTACCCTTAGGCAGAGTTTGTGGGTGCAGGCAGTGAACCCCTTGCCACCCATCACTGACTCCCCTGTGGTACCAGGCCCACAGCAGGCACCTGCGGCTCCCGTTCTCTCTGAGCCCCAAGCCCCCAGCCTGGCCGTCAGGTCAGGAAGATCTGGGGCCTGAGGGATGCACAGCCCCGGTCCTATCTGCAGTTCCTGGGGAACACGGCACACACTGTCCCCTCTAGGGGACCCTCTTCAGGCACTGCGGTGCTGCCACTGTCCAGTAGGGGCCGCCATGCCACCACATTCTGTCCCCAAGGTGCCACTGACCCTGCAGGTCAATGGGAAGAAGGGAGAGCTGGTTTCCTCCGAGTGGCTGGCCCCCGCCCCTGCCCCAAATTACTGGGCTTTTGTAATAAGGGCGGGGGGGATAGCCACCAGATCCCACAGTCCAACCCTAAAAGCCCCAAAGTGGTAACCAGGCCAACATCTTCAGAAGGGTCTGTCCTTCAGCTGCAGGACATGCCTGGAGGACAGATGCTCCCCTGGGGGTGTCCCCAGTCCCACCCCACACCCATCCAGGACCTGCTGTCCTTCCAACACCGCCTGACCACCACAAGCTTCCTGGACCCCGCACCTGCAGTCCCAAGCTTCCATCCCTGGGCCTTGCTCCACCCCCAGGGCCCAAGAGACGTTTCCCCTTGGAGTACAGAGAAGCTGGGTGTCCCCCAGGCAGCGCAGGGCTCTCCTCTGCTACTCAGTGGGGCAGCTGCTAAAATCTAAAACTGTAACATGGCAAGCAGAGTCCTGCCCTGGAAGCTCTTGTCCCCCGTGTCACGGCCAGGGAAGCCCACCCTGCCGGAACCCAGCTGTTAGGGTGCTGGGGTCAACTTTGCAAGCACATCCCCTGCCTCACGCTCCTCGTGCACCCAAGTAACTTCCTCTCCTACCTCCTTCCCCTACTCGAGTGACCCGGGCCTACTCAGGCTCACGGTCCAGCACACGATGCAGGCCCTGCGGCCGAGACACATCCAGGCTCTGCGGGCCCAGGAGTTCAGGTGCAGCTGTAGCAAGGGGGGCCACAGGCATGCGTCCCTCTTCCTGCCCCCTGACCTCTCTGTGTGGGGTCCCCATGGGGACTCACTTGGGCTTCCTCAGAGCTCAGCAGCCTCTAACCCCAGATTCAGGGAAGGGGACAGAGGCCCACCCCACGTTGCATAGGCTTTGAATGGCCATACTGCTCTGGGGTTTCACCGGACTGAGGGCAAGAGGCTGGTCCAAACCCCGAGACAGGCCGGAATTGGGGGACAGGCTGGAGAACAACAAGGCGCTCTCCCGCTCTCACCCCTGCAGCCCCTCCCCTCCAGGGCTCAGCAGTAAATCCACAGCTTTCCAGAGATTCTGTTGGCTATCTTCTGAGTTCATGGAGAAAAGGGGAGAATGATAAGAAACCAAGCAGACAACGGGGCGCCTAGGTGGCCCAGTCAGTGAAGTGTCTGCCTTCGGCTCAGGTCATGATCCCGGGGTCTTGGGACCAGCCCCGCATCAGGCTTCCTGCTCAGCGGAGAGCCCGCTTCTCCCTCTGCCCTTCCCCCCTGCTCATGCTCACTCTCTCTTCTCTTTCAAATAAATAAAATCTTTTAAAAAAGGCACCAAGCTGGGCGCCTGGGTGGCTCAGTTGGTCGGGCAGCTGCCTTCGGCTCGGATCATGATTCTGGAGTCCCTGGATCGAATCCCGCATCGGGCTTCCTGCTCAGCGGGGAGTATGCTTCGTCCTCTGACCCTATCCCCTCTCAGGTGTTCTCTCTCTCTCAAATAAATAAATAAAAAATCTTTAAAAAAAAAAAAAAAAGGCACCAAGCAGGCAAGAACACTTATCTCGAGACACCTCGTTCTGGTGGTCACAGGCACCCTCCGCCCTGCTGCTCGTGCGTCCTCGGGCTGCATCTACACCCCCAACTGCTCTGACCCCTCCCCGGCCCGCTGCCCTCTGAGGGGGCACAGCCTGGCCTGGAAGAATCAGGGGTGTCTACCAGGAGGAGGAGGGAAGGGTCCGCACAAAGCGAGCATGGAAGGGCCTAGAGCATGACAGCAGGGCTCCTGAGAAGTGGCTGGGCAGGGCTCCCCAGCCCCCAGCCCACCCCGGGGACGGATCAGTCAAAGCCAGGAGGCTGGAGGCCAGGCTGGCGTGGCTACACGCCACAGACACGCACTCCAGTCCCTCCAGGAGCGAAGCCTACTCTGGCCTGGGTCACGTCGGTCTCAGGACAGCCGCTCTGCAGATGGAGCTGCCGCTGGGTCTACGCCAGGCCTGATGGCTGACCAGGCACCAAGCATGATCTGTTGGCCTCGGAGCTCCGTGCCCACCCAGTGGGGCCTGGTGGCCTCCCTCTGGCCCGCGACGCCCCCCACCTCAGGACGCCCCCCCCCCCCCCCACTCCTGTGCTGCCCAAGGGCCTGCAGACTGGCCCCTTGCACAGAGCAGAGCCACCCCCTGCTCCTCTCTAGGCCCAGGAGAGGGCATGGCCCACAGGGAGAGGCAGAGAAGTGGGCCAGGACAGAGAAGGTCATCAAGCAGACCCAGGGAGAACAGCCCTGTCCCAGGAAGAAGAAAGAGACGACTGGAGACTGGAGATGCCAGAGGGTCCTCGATGGGGAGGGAGATGAGAGTCCTGAAGTCTGCAGTTCTGGCGAAGTCGTCACGGCTCTCGGGCGGTGCAAACACGAACTGGACCCACTTGCAGATCTGCAGGCCTGTGGGGCAGCGACCGCCCCGTCCACCTTCACGGCTCTGGATCCCATAGGTCCAGCATCAGGAAGGACCTGCCTACCTCGATCTTTTTTTTTTTTTTTTTTAAAGATTGTATTTATTTATTTGACAGAGAGAGACACAGCGACAGAGGGAACACAAGCAGAGGGAGTGGGGGAGGGAGAAGCAGGCTTCCCGCGGAGCAGGGAGCCCGATGCGGGGCTCGATCCCAGGACCCCGGGATCATGACCTGAGCCGAAGGCAGACGCTTAACGACTGAGCCACCCAGGCGCCCCAGGACCTGCCTACCTCGATCTTGAACATTCCCGGACCTGCTCACCACTTGGGCCAGCAGAGGAGCATTTTAAAGCAAGACCACGACACAACAGCAGAAGCCACCCGGGCTCCCGCCTTCCTGAGTGCCCAGCAAACCTACACAACAGTGGTCTCAGGCTTCCTAAGGCCTTGGACGCCTGGGGAACACGTGGCATGTCCCCTAATGAAAGTACGCTGGTGGATGACGTCCTTCTAGGCCACCAGCAGCAGGGCCCTGACGGAGCCCCGTCAGACCGACTGGCACCGGCCACCCGGCCTGGACCCTTCTTCCCAGGAGGGCCCCCCCTTCCCTCTGCTAAGTTCTGTGCACAGGCCGCTGTGAATTTGGTTCCATTCCTGCACAATACTGGAGATTGATAATTTTACTCACTACGACAAAGTCACTTCTGTGACCTGATAGAAAGCTCTTTGATGTTTCTTGCAATAATAAAATCTCTGCTTTCTCGCCCATAAATAATCTCACTGAAAGACTGAATCCAAACGCCTGGTGGCCGGAATGACAGGCACAGATAGCTCATTCTTTCCCAGGAAGGACGGGCATGAAGTGAGCTGCGCAGACAGAAAGCAGCCCTCGTTCGAGGAGGCCCCGAGGGTCCCGGCCTCCAGAGGGGACACCCGAGCAGACCGCCACACTCCTCCCCCAAAGGGCCCATGAAGCCACCATGAGTGGCACCAGGCCCGCCCCCAGCTGCCCTACGTGCTTTGCAGAACTGTATCTGGACATAAAATCAATGCGGTTTTCCCAGGAAAAATAAACCGGGCTATTTATGGACAATATAAAATTGCAACCACAGGCATATAATTCATAGGTGATATAAAATAACCAAACACAACGAGCTCTTAGGCTAATGATTTGTTTCTATAAAAACGATACATGCTTGTTATAAAATGCAATCATAAAGAAAAATACATGGAGAAAAGCCACATACATCCAGATGATTCTGTCACTTGGACATGTATCGTGAACGTTCACTGCACGGGATCCCAGACACCCCTCACGTGTACGTAAAATTAGAGACGAATGCTTGACAGGAACAGGGTCACGTCACATATGCAGGGGCTGGCTCTGACCTGATCCTGTTTATCAAGTACATACCCATTCACTATCATCCACCAGCAAGAAGCAGCTGCAAAGCAAGTGCCAAAGATTTCAGAAAAATATGGGCTTTAAACCCAGCCCTGAGAAAATTCGATCCATGACTGGGTTGCTGCAGATAACGAGGCAAAGCCTCACAGCCGTGTGAGAGCACGTCTTCTGGACATGGGCATGCGTGAGCTACTCACCATCCAGCAGCTCGGCTCCAAGGCCCATCCAGGCCCCATGCTTCCATGTCCCCCTCACATCACTGCTAGGGTTCTTCGCGGTGTGGGGCAGTGCGGTCCTCAGAATCCACATCCGCGTCCCTGGCCAGACCCCGTGAATCTGACTTTCCAGGGGGTGGTCAGGTTAACGATCTTGGGCTGGCAGGGGACCCTGGATTATCTGGGTGGGCAGTGTCATCAGGAGGGTCCTGGTGAGGAGGCAGGAGCGTCAAGAGTCAGGGAGAAGATGGGAGGGACAGGTGAGGACAGAGAGGACGCTCTCCTGGAGGGTGGGCCCTGGGCCAAGGAACGTGAGAGTCTCTAGAAGCCGGAAAGACAAGGAAACAGACTCTGGCCAGAGCCCCGAAGAAACACAGCCCTGTCGGCCTATTTATGACGTAAGATCATAAATCTGTATTGTCTACACGTACACTGGGTCTGCGGTGACTTAAGTGAGCACAGGACGCTTCATGGAGGGGAGAGTCCGTCTTGCTCTTGATGGTGGGACACCTGGGCAGAGGGAACCCCAGCGCTACACCCCGAGCGCCCCTGGACACTCTCAGGTGGCTGAGGCCGTGTCACATCTGGCGTGCCCCACCCCAGGGGCCGGACGGAAGCAGACTGAGGGGCTCATCTTCAGGGAAGGTGGCTGTGGGCCCAGGCCTGACCGTGGAGGCCCGGTTTCCCCAGCCTATCTCCCGCGTGAGAACACTTGGAAAACGTTCTGGAAGGTGTCTTTGGGCGCCTCTGAATACCGCTGCTGGCTTCCTGCAACCAGTGTGCGGGCGCTTTACGTGAGCAAGGCCGGAGGACTGGGTGCTCTGGCATGGACAGGACGTCTGCACCCTACGCACCATGCGGCTGACAACTCAGATCTGGAAAATCAAAGGCTGCGCGGGGAAGCTGTCCGCGACCTCTCCTCGCACGCTTCCTCCCCCACTTGCTGAAACCATTTGTCTTATCACCTGCCTCGAAATCCACCGGATGCACCTCAGAATGAGAATTTACTCAACCACGCATACGGAAAGTTCAACCAGTTTAATGCAAATTACTTTTTTCATTTTGAAATAATTTTAGACTCCCAAAAATTTGCAAAAATAGGACAGAGTTCATATGCCCAGCTTCCCCAACCACCACCTTACATAACCACAGAACAAGAATGCAAGCGTCCTGGTAACAGCCTGCACATCGCTGGGCCCCAACGGCTGCCCGTCACTGCCCTTCCTGGCCCGGGGCCCGCGTGGCCGTCGGTCTGTCTCCCCGGGCCCCAGGTCTCTCAGGACCCTGACACCTGTGAAGAGCACCGGTCTTCACTCTGCAGACCGTGTGTTGTCTGGAGTCTGCTCACTGCAGTGAGGTAAGAACACCCCAGGAGGGCGTCAGAGGGGGACACGAGCCGTGGGCAGGTCGCCCAGCATGACCACACCGACGTCTCTGCTGCACCCTGAGGGAGGCCCCAGACCAGGCACACTCGGCCCGACTCCAGGCCCCCGGCCGGTTCTCGTCGACAGCCCCTGTGGCTGTGTGGGACTGCCGTCCCCCCTGCTATTTCTGTGGGGGACAGACCACCGCCAGGAGCTGTCTCTCCCCCACCGACAGGGATCCCAGTAGTCATACTGTCAGCGTGGACTCGTGCAGAGTCACTGATTCTGAAGACTAACCCGGTACAATATTCTGTGGCTCAAACTGGCCCAGACGTGGCTTCCAACAAGCCCCCAGTGTATTTCCGGCAATTCCTTACTTTCTGACACAAAGTGGTCCGGGCTCAGGTTGATTTCCCACTCTGGCCCGGGTGCCAGCCAGCCCTTCAGGAGCCTGGTTCCAGCCGTGGGGAGCAGCACCCCAGCCGCGGCCCGAGACGGGGCGTGGGTGTGCACCTGCTGCAGGTGTCGCTGCTCGAGGCCCCTGGCTGCCAGAGCCGGCAGGTGCCCACATGGGTGCACGCACAACACCTAAGTCCGTCTCTCTGTCCGGCCACCCTACCTGTGACGCAACAGGGACTCCCAAGATCCCGGCTCTTCTCTGCGCTCCCCAGTTCTCCGGTCCTAGAACACTCGCTTCCAGAGCTGGCCAGAGAACAGACCGTGTCTTCTCGTCCCCAGCCCGGTCCGACTCCTGCCTTCCACAGCTGCAGGGGGCGCTATGCCCCACCCCCACCGCGGTGTCACTTCTGAGCACGGGGAACAGGAATCCGGCTCAGAGGCAGAGCTACATGGCACACCCGCGACCATCCTCCATCCTCCTCAGTGTCTGCTTTGTCCTTCTTCAATTTCGTGTTTGCACAAACGTGCAGCTACTTCTGGTTTCCCGTCTTCCTTGTTACTACAGGTGCTTCCAGAGTCTGCTTTCTCACGTACAGCACCTGGGGTGGGAGGTCAGCCGTGTCACTTCAGATTCTGCGCTCCCTGCCACGTGAGCCGCAGGTCACTGAAAGCTCGCACGGGTGGGCATCTGGGTCACCTTAGTGTTTTGTAACTACAAACAAGGCCCCACCAACAACCTTGTGCATACGTAATTCTGGACAGTCAGCAGACACAAACTAGTTTCATGGCTCTGTTTGGTGATAAAAGCCAAGATACTTCACCAACTGGACGACAACGTGAAAAAAGTCTGTAGCACATGACAGGGTAAGACAGAGACCAAATACTCAACAGCGACAAACCACAGTGGGCGCAGGAGATGCTAAGCCACCCATATGGTGAACGGGGCAGAGTCAGCACCACAGACGTGGCACCAGCCGCGGGAGGGACTCACGTCAGGGAGGGTCTAAGCCAAGACGCATCCACCACGGAAGGACTGAAAACTGAGGAGCTGAAGGCAGAGAACTGGACACGGACACGCCTCTACCACCCACGGCCGAGGAGTGGGCAGTGGCGACTTTCGGGAGCCCAGACCTGGGTCATGGCTGGCTGTCCCCCCCAGGGTCACTGTCTGGGTGGGGATGTGTCCGCCGTCTTCCATTAGCCACACTGGGACCAAAGCCAGCTGGCTGGGAGCCAGGGAAGGCAGCGGCGGGCCCAGACCCACACACGTGGCAGTCCGTGCGTGGGCCTGAACCCTGGCCACGTACGGAGGCCGCCCAGAAATCCCGGCTAGGGCCTGAGGACGTGTGAGGTTTAAATGACTGCAGGCAACTCTGGTGGCGGCTCTGGCTAACGAGACGCCCAGGGACCGTCGCCCTGACACGTGTCAGACTGGATGTTCTTTCAGAGGGAGACGCTGGGGGACCACGTGTGTGAGGCAAACTACACATGTCCTGACACCCTGTTTCCCAGTGACAATAGACAGAGCCTTATAATTAAACTATAACACAGTCTGCACCTGGCAGAAAACGAGCCTTTGGTTAAAAGATACTTGGTGTTCAGACATTACCAGAAAAACATCACTAAGTCGAATAGGTCAAAAGCCAGACGATCTCTCCAAGTTTATACTCTGTATTTTGTTTAAAAAAAGAAACAGGAAATGAACCAGTGTAAAGAAGCACAACAAGGAAACCATCTTGCCAGGAACGGCTTCTCCCGGTATCCGTGTCTCTGTGGGAGGGCGAAGCTGAGAGCACTCAGCGGGCCGGCACCGGGAAGCCGGGAAGCCACGCACAGTATCACGCCGTGGAGTCACCGTGTCACCCAGGCTGCGCGTCCCCTGGCCAAGCGGGCGTGACTCCGCACTCCTACCTCCTGCCCGCCACGGGTCTCCCTAGAAAGTCTGCCACGCGCGACATAAAGATAAAACCTAACACTCTTGGGGGAAAATGAGATCTAAAACCAACAATAATTTTTCAAAATAACCTGGGAAACATCAGGATGAACTGTTTCTGTCAAGGAGGGTGTTCCAGAAGCTTCTATGTCACGGCACCTAACCACTAGCCGCCAGCTGACAAGGTTGCACGATAGCTCTGTCCCGGAACACGGGGAAGCTGGTGGTCTTCCTTCCATTAGAAGTTAAGTTTTTGCCTCTGGTTTCCCACCGATCAAATCTCCAAATCCCAGTTTTTCCAGGGGTTCCTGTGCCATCAGCTGCCTACGAGAAGGGAAGAAAACGAAGAGCGCCATCTGCATGGGGCCTGTGCTTTCACTCCCATCCCGCCCAACCAGTGTCCCGGGGGCTGCCTGCGGGCAGGGACTCCGCTGCTCTGGGCCCCGAAGGGCCTCTCTGCGCCCTCCTCCTCCTGGCTGACACCTACACCTCTGGACCCAAGAGAGACACCTGCCCCCCAACGCAGGGCACAGCCAGAACCTGAAGGAAGCAGGCAGACCACGGTGAGGCTCCCCGAGGGCCCAGTCTGGAGCAGACCCCTGGCCTCCAGGTCCCTGTGAAGACACCCTGGACAAAGTGTGGACAGGACAGGACAGACTTTATTTGGTACAACTGACCGTGAATAACACACGGGTTAGGGGCACCAAACACCTGCGTAGCCGAGGATCCGTCTATAACTCCGGACTCCCCAAAAGCTTAAGGACTAACAGCCTACTGCTGACCGGAAACCTCAGCTATAACATAAGTGTATCCTAACAAAACGTAAGCCAGAGAAAAGAGTTATTAAGAAAATGGTAAGGAAGAAACATGTTTCCAGGACTGTACTGCATTTATCGAAGAAGTCTGTATGTAAGCAGACCCATGCTGTTCACGGTCACCGCATCTGTTAGCTTTACTCTGAGTTATCAGACACACCCAGATGCGTGGTGCGTGGGCTCCATGTCCTCTCAGTCCTGCCCCAGCGGCCATGTCCTGCTCCCACTGCCTCCCTATAACCAGCCGTGTGCCAGCCTCCCACCGTGTCCATGTAAGTCAGGGCCACGAAGACAGGGATGCCCCGCACAGAGCACGTGCTGAGCTCAGGAGCCTCCCCCATCTGGCCTCCCGCCGCCCACGCTCCAGGGAATCGGGAGGCCTAGCTTTCATTCTGTTTTGTTTTGGGGGCGGGTCGACCCGAACTCTCAGAGGCATCTGTCCATCCTGCTTGCTGGCGGGGGGGGTCGGGGGGGGGACAGCATCCCTGCAGGAACCGCCAGGCTCAGCCGACACACGGCCCGCCATCACTTCATACACTGTGTCCTGGCTCCCACCGCTGAGCCCGCGGACCGCCCCCAAGCCGGGCGGGCCAGTGCAGGCAGCCCGGAGTTCAGCCAGCATGCTGGGCACCGCGGAACGTCCAAGGCACCTGGCTCAGATGACCCGCTTTCTGCAGGTTCGCGGGGGTCCAGTGGGAGCAGGCCACACTTCTGCAGAAACACAAAGCCCCGCAGGGAGATGATCTCTATCCAAACTTCACAATGGCTGTCACTTACCCCTCAGGAAAATGTCCCCAGAATTGCAAAGTTCAGTCAGTACAATTTAATCTAGAAGCAGGTTAAATTCTACAGCATGGAATGCACACACTACTCCTTAAACCCAAATGAGAAAAACAATGATAAATTTTCAACACATCTTGGCAAAAAGAGGCCATCTGGCTGACAGTTCTTGAAACTGGCCTCTCGGACCACACTGTGATCAGCAGAGCAACGACCCCCAGATGACACCCTCCTTGCTGCCTGTGTCACCCTCCACGGCAGAGGGGGATTCGGGCTACAGGTGAAACACAGTTGCTAACTGCTGATTCTGAGGCGACGTCACCCAGGACGACTCAACCTCATCACATGAACCCTGAAAATCAGAGACAGATGGGAAGCAAGGAAGGGTCGAAGAGATACACCGTCGCCAGCTCTGAGAGGGCGGAGGGCCACGAGCCAAGGAGCAGGGGCGCCTCTAGAAGCTGGAGAAGGCAGGGAGCAATTCTGCCCTGGAGCCTCCAGAAGGAATGCAGCCTGTCCACGCCCTGACTGGGCCCCATGACACCCATGTCAGACTTCCCGCTGCAGAAGGGCAGGTGGGCTGGCGGCACACCAACCCAGGCACAGGCAAGAGGTGCTCCTCCCGACATGCCGTCACGACAGGACGGACCTGCGTGTTTAGCGGCACGAAGAGGGAATAAGGAGGAAAAAACGAGAAGCCAAATAAGACATGGTTCAAGATATCCTTTCTACAGATCTGTTAATCTTCGTAAAACCCAGCTCCTTGGCAAGATCCTAAAAACAACAAATACAACGTTTAACAAGTTCTAAAGCCAAAGGATGATTTCAATGCCTCCCTTTAGCATAAGGGAAGAGACCATCCCATTTCCAGTCCAGTACTTTAGGGACTGAGCCAGCATTGAGCGCATGATTCAGGGCAACCGGATTTCCGGGAGGCCTGGCCTTCACACCAACCCGCGCTCCGGGATGCGGCTGCATGGCCCGATGACCGCCCCATGGCACAGGGACCCAAGTGAAATGATTGCAGAGCCTTGAGATCGCGGATCGTAGGTGTATACTTGTTTTCTCTGCCAACAAAGCAATCCCAAACTTAACAGCTTTTCCCGTGAGAAAATGTGGCCCACAGCTACAACAGCACACATACTTCCCCATCTGGCTACAACGGCCCACGGCCTCAAGAGGCAACTTTAAAAACTTGTTGTGATCCAGTTTTTTACAAAGATGCATACAGAGGCACGAACCAGTAAGTCATGTCTGGGATTTCAGCACAAAAGGGAAAGGGAAGAAAAGAGGTTTGTAAAAAGCAGGAGGAGCAAATGTGCAAAACCTAGATACTGAATCCGGGTGGTCGTGGATTTTCATTAAAAACCATCCAAAGGGCGCCTGGGTGGCTCAGTTGGTTAAGCCACTGCCTTCGGCTCAGGTCATGATCCTGGAGTCCCGGGATCGAGTCCCGCATCGGGCTCCCTGCTCAGCAGGGAGTCTGCTTCTCCCTCTGACCCTCCCCCCCCCCATGTGCTCTCTCTCTCTCTCATTCTCTCTCAAATAAATAAAATCTTAAAAATAAAATAAAAATAAAATAAAAAAGACTTAAAAAAAAAAAAAAAAAAAA
>NC_058407.1:175778500-175802705 GCF_002201575.2 Neomonachus schauinslandi | reverse complement strand
AAAAAAAAAAAAAAAAAAAACCATCCAAAAGTCTATGGCCAAAATCACTGACCAAGTCAGAAACACACATGTACCCTTTAAATTTATCTTAACATCGCCTGACCAGCCCGCGAAGCCACTTGAAATAACGGAACCCACAGAGTGGCCAGCTGCATCCGTTGGTCCCCATCGACCTCAGCAGGCCTCAGGGGAGGCTGGTCTCCACAAGCTGTGCTGAGCAAGGCATGGCCACACGGAGAGCAGGCAGCTCACTCCCAGGGTCAAATGGGGAGAAAAGACAGGGCCTTTCTGCTGGCCCTCACCAGGCAGGCCAGAAGCCTCTCTGGGGACACAGGCAGCCCAACTCCGGAACAACTCCCAGCAGGAGCAGCTACCTGTGTGTGCTGGGGACTCTGGCCTGCACAACGTGATTAATCCAAGCTTCAGAGGGGCGGGTGAGCCTGAACAACTCCGGAGACAGAGTGAGGGCCTCACCTGACGGCCCCACTCCCAAAAGGGCCCATCCCCAAGGTCCCACATGTCCACAAATAGCCCTCAACACACCTGTGGGCCTGAGAAACACAAGAGATTTTGCCCTGAGGGAAATGTCTGAGTTTGTTATGGGAAAATGGAAACGGGGCTCCAACTGGATTGGTTTATGTCAACCCATCTTCAGACAAAACCATCTGAAGACTGGATTCCTTAATGAGCTAATGAAGGGCTCAAAAAGCATAAATAAAAGTTCCCACCCCCACTATATAATTACCTGCCTTTCCCCATTAAGGACTAAAAACAGTTCTTAAGCAAAATCTCAACGGATCATAGTTAGGAACATTTGTTTTATTTAAAAGTGAACTCTGGTAAATTCTGGTCAAGACAGAACAAATCCTTTGTCTTTCATCATTTCTAAAATAGCCTATTGTCTCCCCGTCACATTTGAAGCACAGCTGAGTCTACATGAAACAAAACAACATTTTTACGGTCTGAGAACGTGAAAGAAAGAAACCGTGTACCCACAACCTTCAAATCTTTTGGCTCAGTCAGCATTGTCATGATGTACGGTTCTGAAACCTTAATGACAACTCCCAAATTTGGAAAGAAAATACTCTGAGGAATGTAGTCGTGTAGGACGCTGTCGCTCACGGAAAGGTCGCTGTGATTGCCACACAACTTCTAGTACCATTTAATCTGGCAGGCCTCAATTCTAGGGGCAAGCAGTTGCACAGCCGTGAAAGACAGAAGTCTCAATGAGCCATGCTGCAACGAGCTCTTGGGGAAAGAAACGCTTCTGGGGAGCCGAGGAAGGTTCGAGAAGTCACAGATGGTAGCAGGTACTTGCCTCTCCATTCTGCATTCTAAATAGGCTTTTGATTCCTGTCTGCACAAAGCGTTTTCAAACTTATTGTCGCGGAGACACTTCATGAATTTCTCTTTGAAGCTTTTACATTCACCTAGAACGAGAAGGAAAACAGCATTTCCTCTTAAGCGAAAACAGGACGTGCCCGCTTCTCCTTTCAAAACTCGCTTCCTCCCCAGCACGCCGGACGCCACGCTGGGGCGCGAGCACCTGGCCACCGGGGAGCTCACGTGGGGCTGTTCCACCTTCGCTGCGGGGTTGAAACATTCCACGCAACAGTCGATAAGTCCACTGTCGGAGCCCCGGCTTCCACAGAGGCTCCCCCCAAACCCAGACTCCGGCCACAAACCTGCGGGGCTCAGCACGGCGTTCCAGGCGCGCACGCGTCCCTGGCTACCAGCCCGCAGGCCCGGACGCGGCGGGTCCGCCACACGCCCCGCTCCCGCCAGCCGCTCCGCGCCGGGCCGTCCCGCGGGGCTCCGGCCCTGTCCCGCTCCCGCCCGCGCGGGGCCGCGGCGGGCCTCGGTTTCCCCACCCGCACCGCGGGGCCGTGCGGCGCCACCGGACACTCAGGACCCGAGGCCCGGCGCGGGAGCCCGGCGACTGCCCGCCGCTCACCGAAGTGATCCAGCGGGAAGCTGCCCTTGTCCGGGGGCCGCGGCTGGAAGCTCTTGGACCCAAAATTCATGGCGGTCGACATGTTGGCGAGCCCCGGACTGCGACGCGCGCCGTACGCAGGGCGGCGGGCCGAGCGCCGAGCGGGCCCCGCGAGAGCGCGGAGCACGTCGAGCGGCGGGCGGCCACGGGCGTCAGGCCCCGCCTCTGCCGCCCGGGCCCCGCCCCCGCGCCACAGGTCCCGCCCCTACGCCGCCGGACCCCGCCCCCGCCTGGAAGGCCCCACCCCTTACTGGCCGGGCCCCTCCCCGCCGCTGGGACCAGTCCCCTGGCCGCAGAGGCTCCGCCCCCGCACCACAGCTGGGCTCTGAAAGGCCCTGAGCCTGGCTGCTCTGCCCAGTCCTTCCCAGTCTCCTCCAGTCTGACCCTCACAGCAACCCAGTGGCAGAGGCCAGCCGTCATCTCCTTATGTGGAGGAAACGTAAGTCCAGAGAGGCTCAGCAGTTTGCCCAAAGACACACAGCTTCAGTCCACAGGAAGCCCAAGAGCAGGTGCACTCGCAGGGTCCGGCAGGCTGTGCGGCGCCTCTGCATCCCCAGGTGTCTGCGGGGCTGACCTGCGGGGGAGGAAGGAGTGAGGGCGGCCACAACATAGTGTCACACCCCGGGCAGCTCCAGCAACAAAAGTGTGATTGCTCTTGGCTCTGGAGGCCAGACGTCTGAGACGGACGTCTGGCGGGGCTGGCTCCTCCTGGAGGCTCTGGGGAGACCCCGCCGCAGGCCGCGCGCGAGCCGCGGTGGCCGCCGGCAGTCTTGGGGCTCCTCGGCTCCTGCGCACACCCCGTCTCCGCCCTCACCCTCCCGTGGGGTCCCCCCCGTGTGTCTGTGTCCAGATGTCCTCTGCTTACAAGGACACCAGCCACACTGGGTGGGTGCACCCTAACAACTTCATCCTAATTACATCTGCTATGATCCTATTTCCACAAAAGGTCCCCTGCTAAGGTTTGGGGGGGTAGGTCTCCAACCTATGAATTCACAGGGGGCAGGGGATGCAGCTCAACCTGTAACAAACTAGAAGTGCCTCGAGAACAGTTACGGCTCTGGTGGTCACTTATTATTACTATTGTTCTTATAGCAGCGAGAACAACAGTGAAAGGGCTCGGTGGAGACCCCAGCTCTCCCACGCAGAGCCTCCTCCCAGCCCTGTACCCGGGGCAACCACCCTTCATCCCCAGACTGGGCCTCTGGATTTCATCTGGAGGGAGGAAGTGGATCACTGCCCTCCCAGAGCACCTGCGCTCTGTGATTCTGCCAGGAGCTCCAACCTGCATCCGTGCATCCATCCCACCCGCGTGCCAACCATGTGCCAGGCCCTAGAGATAAGCAGATTGGGGCCTCAGCAACAGGGCTCACCAGCTACCCCCTCCCCCCGGTCCCTGACATGATCCAGCACCATGCCTCCTTTTAATGTCAGGACTAGGAGCAGTTCGGGCAACTCAGGGGCCTTGCAGAGAAGTGCCTGGCCAACGAGCCCTCACAGCCCCCACCTCAGGGCCTGCCCCTTCCTCAAGGCCTCTGGAAGGCATCCAGCTCCTCACTTGCTGGCTCCCCAGCACACCTGCCCCTCCTCAGTGTGCACCACTGGATCTCTGTGCCTGGGGTTGCATTTTAGCAGTGTGTCCAGTGCCGGCAGAGCTGGCCCTGAATGCCGCTGGGGCCTGTTGGGGGTCCACAGGGAAAGCCCATTGCAGCCGTTGAGGCCTTGATCAACCTGGTGTTCTGGGCCCACTAAAAACTACAAAAGGAAAATTGCACCTTGATCTTGTCACATAAACGACCGTTTCATGCGGCTAGAAGCAGGGGCCACGCACTAGGTTATTCATTAATATGTTTCCAGGGCAGTGAACAAAAGACGCTTTTATTGCCCAGCAAATAGCACTTTTCCACTTGACTAGATCACACCACTCAGCGGTAAAGAGGACAGCCCTGCCCCCCAAGGTTGCCTGCAGCCTCTCCATCCAGCAGCCCTGAGGGACCAATGAAGCATTGGAGGCCTGGAGACCCCGAGGTGACAACCAGCTTTTAATTGACACGTCTGTACCTGGCAGATGATTATTGCTTTATGTGAGACGTTTGGCTGGGAGGGAGGGAAGGGATTTTCATCTGCGGTGCACAGATAAAGAAGTGGGGGAAGAAACTGATGCTTCTGGAACCCTCTTCCGCGCTAGGCTGTTTGGCGTGGGGCCCCTGGAACAGTGCCAGGCATACAGTGGACCTTCAGTTAGTAGTATCTCAAGGATGAACCCGGTTAAGCAGGTGTTCTTATCCCTCACCTCACACGTAGAGAAACACAAAGAGGTCAAGTCTCATCCAAGGTGACGCAGCCAGTGTCCAAGCTACCCGGCACCGTGTAACAAACATCCGCAGCTCAGAGGTGTAAAACAGAGACCATCTGCTTTGCCAAGAACTTGCAATGTGGGCCGGCCTTGGTGGAGACGGCCTGCCTGGCATCAGCTGGGGGTGCTCAACCTCAGGCTGAGACACTCCGCCTTTAAGACAGCCCCTGGATCGAACCTTGCCTGAAACTAGATATAGCAGATCTCTCCCCTTTAATACAGTCTGCTGCAAAAGTATATTTTTCAAAAGGATGAAAACACAGTTCTCAGAGAAATATAAACTGCACATGTGTTAGTTTCATTTAATGCATGGATGAAGGGGTTTGGCCGGATGGCAAAGCTGGTTCTGAGAAGGGCGCCCCAACCCCGATATATCCACATCTGGTCAGAGGAAAAGAAAGGATGCTGGAGTCGGATTGCTAAGCTGGACCTACAACAGGTTAATAGCTCATGGGGCAATAAACCATAACCTTCGGGATTATCCTTTCTGCCAGACAGAAGTGATTTGCACTTTTACAGGAAAATCAATCACTTGCAGCTTTTCTGTTTTCTACATGTGAACGTCTAGCTTGAGGGCACCTGGGCCTGGTCAATAATAAACGGTAAGTCAAATACAGCGACGCTCCTGGGAGGGTCGAATGATGCTCAGGCAGACTGGCTGGACCGTGGCTTTGAGGATACAATGAAGGGACACGGTGTCACCCATTTGCCTTATTCCTGAGTATTGGGAAATTTTCCTGAACGTTGCTTATGTGAGACGGAGGCTGCCATAGCAAAGCCTATTTAACCATCAGAAACGTATTCTGTCCCAGTTCTGGAGGCCACAAGGCTGAACCCGAGGTGTGCAGGGCCACACTCCTTCGGAGGGCACTCGGGGAGGGTCCTTCCCGCCTCGTCCAGCTCCTGGTGGCCCCACGTTCCTTGCTTGGGGTCACACCCTCCATCTCGGCTTCCAGAGTCACCTGAATTTCTCTGTGTCTGTGTCCTCTACTCTTCTGTCTCTTACAAGGACACCCGTGACTGGATTTAGGGCCACCTTAATCGCAATCTAAACTTGATTATGTCTGCAAAGACTCTATTTCCAAATAAGGCCCATTCTGATGTTCCAGGGAGACATGAATTGTTGGGTGGGGAGGCCATCCCACCCAGTACACCGCTCCCGCCCCTTTAGGTTATTTTCCCCCTTTAAAGAGTTCCAGCTGGCCCAGAAAAGTCGGGTCACCATAGGTGTGGGCAGGGCCCTGACGCTTAGAGTCTTGAGCTTGAAAGTTCATCTTCAGGCTGAGAAAATCGGGGAGCTGGCCTTGACTGGAGGGGTGGGCAGAGAGGAGAGGGAGCAGAGTGGAGCCCAGCAGCCCCCCCACCCAGCATCGGCATGGGGGGTGGGGAGCCGGCAAGGTGAGGGCCCCTCCCGACGCCCTCCATAGGGGAGGTTGGTGGGGAGAGCCAGGCCGCGCGTGGGACAGTGGGTACGACGCCCTGCCTGGTGTGGAGCGAACATCAGTCAGAGTCTAACGGGGTGCAGCCCCTTGGCTCAGGGCTTCTGGTTCTAGGAACTTATTTTTACAGCACATCCCTTGCAACCAGGCACGCAGGTATTTCGAGCAGGATGTTTTTGACTGAGAGAGAGAACGGCAGAGAGGAGACGAGGCAACCGTCCAGGGTCTGATCCGGCCACACTGTCACCGCAAGAATAAAGAGCAACTGAACAGAGGGAGGGAGACAGGGCGGAGGAGACTCTGGGTGGAAGGGAGGTTCACGGTCTGGAATGTGGCGAGGGTTTCCCGGCTGCATACGTATGTAAACTCGTCGAACTGCGCGCTTGGACACGAGGGGCTCGCTGCACGTCAGTACAATGATGAACACAGCAAGAGCACCACACGCAGAAGCCGGAGCGTCTCTGGGAGGATGGATGGGCGAGGGGCTCAGAGGGGAGGGGACTCTGGAGCCCCCGCGGGTGTGCGTCCGTTATCTAGTGAAACGGGTAAACAGCCACCCAAACGCCTCCTTCCCAGAAAGAGCCTGTGGGATGCTGCGGTGGGCTGACGGGTGGCGCCCACGGAAGACGTGCCCAGCGGTCTCTGCATGTGAGGCAAGGGTCTCGAGGTGAGACCACCGTGGGCCATGGCGGGCGAGGCCCGAGCAGCAGGCCGGGTCCTCCCCGAGAGCCCGCGAGGACCCAGCCTGCCCGCACCACCGTCCTGACCGCTGGAGTGTATTTCTGGACTTTTAGGCGCCCAGCTGTGGGTCTTGGTTTTGCGGCAGCGCCAGGACTCACACAGTGGTGAGTGGTGGGGCCGCTGGGGACCTAAGCGGGACCCTTCCCCAGTGCCGGGGGGCAGGGGGTAGCCAGGGGGGCAGCAGGCCTTTCTAGAAGTTGCCGAGGAAGGGCCCTGTGGGAGGGACACTGGTTGCTGCTACGGTTTTAGGCTCAGGAGGGGAAGGCCCCGGATGAGCAGCTAGAGGAGAGGTGGCCTGGGGGGTCGCGGGGACAGGGCTCTTCCCAAGGCCTGGCCAGCACCGTCAGCATCAGCGAGGCCCTGGGCATCGGGGCCCCAGGACCAGAGATATGAGGAACCGGCCACACCCGCAGGGAGGAGGGACCCTGAGCGCGTCCCCAGGGGACAAGGGCCAACTCTGGGGGCAGATGGGACTGGCGCTCCCCACCTCTGTCCTCCACAGACTCTTCTAGAACCTTGCCCCTCCCCCATGCAGTTCCCCTCCCTTTGGACCTGGGGCAGCCTCGGGACCCCCCCCCCAGGTGACAAAGCCGCGTGACTCCAAAGCTAGGTCACAGGTCATAGGTTACAGGTTGTGGCCTCTGACACTTGCACCCTCACTCTTGAAGCTTGAAAACACAAGCTCACCAACATCACTCCCGAGGTCAGAGTCCAACGCGGCTGTTCCCATGACCCCGGCTCAGCCAGGGCTGCCCCTGGGAGCCCCCACGAGGCCCTCGCTCTGGCTCACCTCCACTGCCTCCTTCCCTTCTGGGCCCTGTGACCCCACTGGGCCCCACCGACAATCCAGGACAGTCTCCCTATTTTAGGGTCAGCTGATGAGCAAAAATTCAGTTTCACCTTCTACCTGAACCCCTTTGCGTGGAACCTGGCGTTTTCACACGTTCCAGGGACGAGGTGGTGGATGTTTCAGGGACGAGGTGGTGGATGTTCCAGGAATCGGTTCCCAAGCCCTGGCCCGTGAGGCCGTGGGCGTCCCGCACCGCGCCGACCCCCCTCCCTGTCCCCCCCGCCCCCGCCCCGTGGCCCCGTGCTCCCACGGGATTGCTACGCGGTGATCCCTGCACCCCTGCTACTCGTGCTGCTGTGGATATGACGTCTGGCTCAGGCAGAACAGTAGGGACAGGACACAGGTGCAGGGGTGCAGCGGCAGGGCCGGGATCCGCACGGGAATCCGGGGGGCGCAGGGGTGCGCGGCCGGGATCGGCGCGGGGTGCGCGGGAATCCGGGGGCGCAGGGGCGCGGGGCCGGGATCCGAGCAGGAGGTGTGGGGATCCGGGGGCGGAGGGGCGCGGGGCCGGGATCCGAGCAGGAGGCGTGGGGATCCGGGGGCGCAGGGGCGCGGGCCGGGATGCCCGCGGGGGGCACGGGAGTCCGGGGGGATGGGACTGTTTCACATCTTGAGCGTCGGCGTGGTCACATGACTGTAGGAGTTGGTGAAAACTTGCAGAACCGTACCCTGAAAAGGCTGGAGTTCACGAGCATGAATTCTCCTGCCAGGCGGGTGCACTGAGGCCCCAGCCCAAGGCCTGTCCAGAGACAGGCGGGGCAGCTCGGCTCTGCAGGACCACCAGCCCCGGGGGGGCCCCGCACCCCGCTGGGTCCCTCCCGCCCCCGCCTTTCCAGGGCCTGGATGTGGAAGAGCCTTCCACACTCCTGGTGCCCAGAGAGATTCTCTGCCAAACCCTGGTCGCCCCTCAGGGGCCTGATGTGACTCCAGCGACCCGAGCGGCAGACCTGCTGGCCGGGCCCTGAGAAGTTCCAGGTCTGCAGCTGGCCTCGCCTGGGCGCTCTGGTCGGGGGTCACCGGGGGCACAGGGGCCCGTGCGAAGTCCCGCAGTCACACACTGCTGGCCCTGTGCACATGAAATCCCAGGAAACACCAGTAGGGTCCGGATGCCCATAGGGCAGGGTCGGGCATCTAACCTGATGGGTCTGGTTCCCAAGCCTGCGCCCCTCACTGCCACACCCCTGCCCCGCAGGGTGGGACAGCGCAGAGCGAGTGGTGGGTGCTGTGAGGGCCCTGCCCTGATCCCCCTCACCGCCAGCGCACCCAGAGGCCGGGGGGCTGCGAGCGCCTCAAACCCGGGCCCCGCTTCCTCTCCTGAGAAATGGGGGTGACCCCCGCTAGGCTGTCAGGAGGAGCTCAAGGGTCTTGCAGGTAGAAGGCCAGAAACTGGCTGAGCCAGGACTGGTTCTGGAAAATCCCCTCCAGCCGTGCAGCCACGCCCTGCAGGAGACCAGGGCTGATCCGCAGGTGCCCAGGCGCGGCACCGGGGTGGGGGGCCTCATGCCCGGCGTGGCCACAGGTGCCCAGGCCTCGCCGACCCGAAAGAGGAGGATGGACCCCCCAACCCCCACCCCAAGTTCTCACCTCCAGCGTGTCGGGCCGCACTGCCCCTTCCCTCCTTCCCATGGCTGTCCACCCAGCACCTTGCTTGGTCCTGCTCCGGGATCCGCACAGCCCTCTGCCGGAATGCCTTTCCTGGGACTCGCACGCTCAGCTACGACGCCCGGGGTGTTTTCAGGGGAAAGCCCCTGCCATGTGGGTCTCTTCCCCTGGGCTGGGGGGCCCCTTTCTGGATCCCTGACCACCAGTTTCTGTAGCCCTAGCTACCGGCGGAGCCTAGCACACAGGTGCTCGATAAATGCTCGCTGAATTAATTAAGGTGGGTTGTCCTGGGCAGCGAGCACCCACAGCCCACGCACCTAGTAGCAGCCTTGGTACCTGGCACTCAGCCTAAATGACCCGGAGACACAGCTGTTAGGGGGCCGTCCACCCTCGCTGCGGCCCCACGGCTGTGCAACGGGACGGCCTGCCCGCAAGACAGTGAGCACCCCGTCACAGGAGGTGTGCAAATGCAGGCTGGGAGGGGGTGCGGGCCGTCGGGCTGCTTTGGCTCTGGGGTTCGTGTAGGGGCACGGACGGCATCTCCAGGAGACAGGCCCCGTGGTGAGGGGCCCCACGCGGGGATGGGGTTCCCGCTGCCTCATGTCAGGGCAGGTGGTGCCAAGCAGGCCTGGCCACTTCTGATGCCAGCACCCTCAGCCCCTCGCAGCTCCTTTCCACGGGGCACCTCCTCCCCTCCCAGCCAGGGCACCGGGTTGAGGAGAGCGGAGTGCAGCACAGACAGACGGGGGCTCGTAAACCCGGCCAGGCCACCCTGCCCCGCCCTGCACCGGCCAGGGCCTCCCACTCCAGGTGACCACACTCGAAAAGCCACCAGGGAGCAGGCTGTCACTCAGGGCAAGCTTGCGGCCGGAGACTCTGCAGGGGACACTCGGAGGGTCCTGGGATCTGAGGCGTTTGCTGTGTGGACCGTCGCGGGCCATCCCCAGGGTCTCCGCAGACCTCCTACCCCATGGGCCCTGCTGAGGGAGGCTCGGAGCTCCCCTCAGAGCTGGGGGGCCCAGGTCCCAAGGCCCCGTGAGCCCCAGTTCTGATGGGGAGACAGGCAGAAGGCAGAGGCCTGCGGGAGGGGCAGACGGGCCGCCGCGGTGTGTTCTGTCCAGCAGGCAAGGGACGAAGATGCCCCAAGCGCAAGGCCTGGATGCTAGCCCCCCAGACAGCCCCTGGCCCCCTGGCTCCCTGCCACAGATGCAACCCCACATTCCCCGCACGCCTGTCACTTTAAGCTGCCTGGCTGTCCTCGGCAAACTGCTCAGTCCACATTCTCGGGGCGGGGGGTGAGGCACGCCCTCCCAGGGGCCTATAAGGCTCAGGGTGGGGAGCTGGGGCCTCGCCGCCTGCCGTCCTCATGGCCCTGCTGCTCCTGGGGATCCTGCTGCTCCTGGGGCTCTGGGGGCTGCTCCAAGCCTGCACCCCCACCCCCTCCCCAGCCCCTCGCTGGCCCCCTGGGCCACGTCCGCTGCCCCTCATCGGAAACCTGCACTTGCTGCATGTGTCCCAGCAGGACCGGTCACTGATGGAGGTAGGTCAGGGCAGGCGGGTCCTGGGCACCCCAGCCCTAGCTCAGGGGACACAAGAGGCCCAAGTGCCCACCCTGCCATGAGGAAGAGAAAGACAGCCCACCCTACAGGGAAGCAGATGGGCCATTTAAGGAGCAGGGGCCAGGAGGGCTTCCTGGAGGAGGCAGCATTTGATGAGCGCCTACAGAAGAGCCTGGACTGGGGGAGGCGGCAGGTGCTCCAGGGAGTAGTACCACACAGCAGAGGTCCCGCGAGCGAAGGAACCCGGACTAGCCCTCGAGTGTGCATGGGGCGTAGGGAGCGCCTGCTGGGTGTGGCTGCTCCCAGCCCGGGCTGGGGGCTACACGGTCCTGGCCCCACGTTGAGGGCAGGCTGCCCTGCCCTGCAGCCAGGAATGGCCGGCCCAGTGGGCAAAACGGAGGTGCAGGCCTGGCCCCCCACCCCACAAGGTCTGCCTGGCCAACGCTGCCCCAACCACGGCTCCCACCATCACTGCACCCTCCTTCCCCAGAAGCGCTGCCGCTTCCTGGTGGCCCCCCGGCCCTGCGTGTGGGTGGGGAGGAAGGGGCTGCAGGAAGCACCCTGGGCGCCAGGGTTCTCAGGCCGTGCCTGGTGTCGCGCCCGGGGGCCACCGTCCAGCGTGCAGGGAGTGGAGCGGGTGTGGACAGGTCTGGCTCCGTCCCTCGGTGCAGGTGATGGACAGCAGTTCACTTCTTGCCTCTGGGCCTCAGTGTGCCCATGTGTGAAGGCACAGAAGGGAACGGGCACGGGCAGAGGCGTCAGAGGCCAGCCCTCGCCGCGCAGTCTGGGTCTGGGCCTCCAGGCTGGGCAGGGCGGCTCGCGTGAGGTCTGGGCACCCCCTGCTCCTGTCCATCTGGGCTTCAATGCGGGGGCGCATCTGAGCGGGGACAGGCTCCCTATGCAGACCCCTGGGCTTCTAGCAGAGGCCACCCCCGCAGACAGCCCCTCCTACTGCCCGCCTCCTCGTCTTGGGGTTCCAAGGAGCCCTCTCTGCTGCTTCCCCGGCAAAGAAAACCACGACGGCGACACCCAGCACCAGTGGTTGCCCCTGCCTTCCTGGAATGGATGGGGAGGGGGCTCAGCGGGATCCAGCAGGACCCGGCTCCTGGCAAACACACCTCCTGCTTTTCGGCTCCTGGGCCTTTGCTCGCGCACGCCCACGATGGCCCAGTTTCTACAGAGCCTGCCTAGGCCACCCCTGGCTCTGAATGTGCCCCACGCCCACCCTGTGCAGCTGCAGCCCGGGGCAGGTGCTCACGGGGGGCCTGGGGGTGGGGCTGCGGGCTGATTCCTGCCTGTGCCCACCAGCTCTCAGAACGGTACGGGCCGGTGTTCACTGTTCACCTGGGGCGTCAGAAGACGGTGGTGCTGGCTGGCTACGAGGCTGTGAGGGAGGCCCTGGTGGGCACCGGGCCGGAGCTGGCTGACCGGCCCCCCATCGCCATCTTCCAGCTCATCCAGGGAGGTGGGGGTAGGTGTGCGGCGCAGGGTGGGGAGGGGGCAGCTGAGCGTACGAGTCCCCGGACCCCAGGAGGGGGGTCTGCCTCTCTGAGCAGCACGAGAGTGTGCCCGGCGTGGCTCCTGGGGGAGGGACACAGTGTCCACATGGCTGGGGACCATGACATGCCAAGAGTGGGTGCAGCTCACCAAGGCCAGCCCCAGGGGTGGGGTGAGGCCCCAGCCAGGCCCCCCGACCTCGCTCCCTGCCTGCATCACCTGGGGTTGCTCACGGGCGGCTCGTCTGACCTGCAGGCATCTTCTTCTCGTCGGGGGCACGCTGGAGGGCCGCCCGCCAGTTCACCGTGCGCACCCTCCATGGCCTGGGCGTGGGGAGGGGGCCCGTGGCCGACAAGGTCCTGCAGGAGCTGAGGTGCCTCATGGGGCAGCTGGACTGCTACGGAGGTGAGTGGGGGCTGGGACACCCCCTGTGGGGGCCCCCTCACCCGCTGAGGCTGGTCTCCCTCCCACTCCAGGCCAGCCTTTCCCCCTGGCCCTGCTGGGCTGGGCCCCCTCCAACATCACGTTCACGCTGCTCTTTGGCCGGCGATTCGAATACCAGGATCCCGTGTTCGTGTCCCTGCTGAGCCTTATCGATGAGGTCATGGTCCTCTTGGGGACCCCCAGCCTGCAGGTGAGAGGTGGCTGCTCCCGGTCTTGGGGTGGGGGGTGGTCTCAGCACTGCCCCTGCCCAAGAGAGGTGAGCTGCCACCTTGCAAAAGCCCCACTGGATTCAGAGCCAGGAGGCCCGAGGCATGTCCTGTTTCTGACACCAATTGGCCATGTGACCCCAGGCCAGTTTCCCCATGCCCTCTGGGCAATGAGGGGGCTGTAGGGCAGGGTGCCCATCTGCCTCCCCCAACGCCTGCCCATCAGTAGCAGATGCACCTGCTCAGAGGTGGGGATGGGGACTGAGCATCTCTTCCCTGGATATGGGGTTCAGTATCCCCCTGCCCCCCCCACCCTTAAACCCAGGGACCCTCCACCCAGCATGGGTCCTTCACAGTGTCACATGAATGGTGCAAACTGGCCCTGCTGATTCTCAGAACTCCCAGGGGCAGGTGCATTTCACTCTTTCCAAAGCATGAAATGTTTGCCATTGTGACCATTTCTGTGATAGGTCACTAAGCGCATCCATCTGGTCGTGGTGCGTGTATTTACAGACCCGCAGTCACGGGTGCGAGGCGGGGGCTGGCTACAGAGTCTCCTGTCCTCATGCTTCGGTCCTAGGAGCCTCTGGGCAGGAGGATCTGGGCCTTCTCGCCGAAGCAGGCCGTCCCAGGAGGATGGAGGCCAGAGGGGTCGGAGCAGAATGTTCCAGGCCTCCGTCCCAGGGCCAGCTCCTCACCTCTGAGTCGCCCTGTGTAATTCGATCCAGGGATCACTAATGCTCTGGGGGACACCCAGCGGTCATAGTGCACCAGGAGAGCTGTGGACATCTGCATGCCGGGCACCGGCTGGCCCCTCAGACAACCTGGTCACAGTGGGGTCAGCTGAAGCTCTGAAGTTTGCAAATTCTTTGTTTTCAGGACTTTAATGAGAGGCAACCCCCACCCCCCACCCCCTGTCTTACTCGCTCTGGTGGACGGAGAGCAAGCATGATCACAGCCACCTGCAGGGGTGAAACCACCACCTGTCCGGCAGCCACCCCTTCCTGACCTGGGACAGAGGGTTTTGTGGGAGCCCCCTGGCTGCTGGTCCCACCAGGAGGGCCAGGGGCCCCCGGGCACGGAGCCTGGTGCCCTCTTGTGGCCACGGGCAGCACCCACACAGCATGTTTGCCTGGAGTCTGGGGCAGCACCTGGGGACCTGGACAGGTGGACACACCTGCTGGAGGGTGAGGGCCCCACTGTGGGCCCTGCACCCTAACCCCGCCCACTGTCTCGCCCTCCGCCTTCAGCTGTTCAACATCTACCCCTGGCTGGGGACCCTCCTCCAACTGCACCGGCCTGTCCTACGGAAGATAGAGGAAGTCCGAGCCATCCTGAGGACCCAGCTGGAGGCGCGGCGGCCCCCCACGCCCGGGGGAGGCCCCGTGAAGAGCTACATGGACGCCCTGATCCAGCAGGGCCAGGTGTGGGCGAGACCCACCCTACTACCTAAGAGGCCTGGGGGCATCTGGGGGCCGCACCCCAGGAGGAGTGGGGTTGGGGAGGGGTCCATGCTGGTCCTGCACCACCTCCTCCACCTCCTAGCTGAGGAACCCCTTAGTCTCGGTCTCCCCATCTGTGAAATGGGGCATTTGCAGTGTCTGCCTCAAGGGGTGGCTGCAAGGATGTGGTGAGCCCAGAACGTAGTAGGTGCTCAGCAGACTTGGCTCTGCCTTCCCGCCAAGGCTCTGTTTTCTATCCCTTTCTTGAGCCCAGAGCTGAGTTGGAGGGTGGGGGTGGCCTGGGTGGTCCATGGAGCCCTGCCTCCAGCCGAGTCCCATCCAACCCGCCTCTGCAGGGGAATGACCCCCAAGGCCTGTTTGCCGAGGCCAACATGGTGGCCTGTGCCCTGGACATGGTCATGGCTGGTACAGAGACCACGTCGGCCACGTTGCAGTGGGCTGCCCTCCTGATGGGCAAGCACCCGAGTGTGCAAGGTGAGCTCCCAGCCTGTCTTCCCAGCACATGGCCACCTGCCGGGTGAGTGGGGGTCCGCCCGGGCCTAGGGGATCCAGGTTCCCAGGGATGCTGGCACCCACGCTCTCACCCACAGGTCGGCTGCAGGAGGAGCTGGACCGCGTGCTGGGGCCCCGACGGCACCCCCGCCTGGAGGACCAGCGGTCCCTGCCCTACACCAATGCTGTGTTGCACGAGGTCCAGCGGTTCATTACCCTCCTGCCCCACGTGCCGCGGTGCATGGCGGCTGACACCCAGCTGGGCGGCTACCTGCTCCCCAAGGTGGGCACCCCCTCCTGGACCCTGACAGGGTGGGCAGGGCCCTCCCTCCCCCTTCCCTCCCTCCTTCTTTCTGCTCTGGGTCAGGGTGGGCCCGGCTGGCCTCCTGGGGGGAACTTCTCTCTCAGTGCACACCCTGGGGGAAGGGGGTGCCAGGCCCAGCCCACCTGGTGCCCTGCCCACAGGGCACGCCTGTGATCCCCCTGCTGAGCTCTGTGCTCCTGGACAAGACACAGTGGGAGACGCCCCACCAGTTCAACCCGGGCCACTTCCTGGACGCCGAGGGGCGCTTTGTGAAGCGGGCAGCCTTCCTGCCCTTCTCTGCAGGTACCCACAGCCCTCACGGGTGGGGACAGCACGGGGCCCCTCACCCCCAAGTGGCCTGGTCACCAGGGACCTCGGAAGCTCAGGCTCAAGCCTGCTGGGCCCCCCACTGTCCACAGCCTCTGGCAACCGGTCTCTGCCCCTCAGAGCTGGCCCGCATCCCAGTTACTGCAGACCTTGCTCTCAGATCGCCCCCACTCCAGGCCCTCCCTCGTCCCTCCAGAGACTCCCCTCTCCCTCCACTCCAGGAAACTGGCCGGGCTCCCTGGCACAGCCCTGCAAAGAGCAGGTCTGGAGCCCCCACCCTGTGCCTCGGTTTCCTCTGCAGGCCGCCGCGTCTGTGTGGGAGAGAGCTTGGCCAGGTCGGAGCTGTTCCTGCTTTTCGCTGGCCTCCTCCACAGATACCGCCTGCTGCCCCCCCCCGGCCTCAGCCCTGCGGCCCTGGACACCACTCCCGCCCCGGCCTTCACCATGCGACCGCCAGCCCAGGCCCTCTGTGCAGTGCCCAGGCCCAAGGGCTCTGACCAAGGAGACCCGGGGAGGGTCTGAGTCACTCCCCCAGGTCCCAGCTTGGGGTGCTCTGTGGAGGATGGAGGCAGGACAAATGGACGGACAGACAGAAAGCCCCTCATGGGAGCCCTTGCTGGGCTCTTTGCTGTGGTTCCCCAAAGCCCCTCCTGGGCCAGATCCTGTTCTTTCGGGGGCTCAGCCCCCTTCCAGTTCCCCTTGCCCAGAGGTGTCTCTACCCCTTGTCCTCCAGTCTCCCCAGGGCAGCTGGGGCCCCCTCCCCGCCCTGAGCTCCCTGCGCTCTGCCCTCTGTCCCCAGACTCCTTGGGCATCAGTGCTGCCTCAGTCTGCACCCAGGCCCCCCACCCATACCTCAGGGTGCCCCTCACGCCCTAGTGGTGATGCACCCCCTCCCCACACCCCCATGCATGCCTCCCTGGGCTCCCCACGGCCTCTTCTCCCCACTCCCCCTCCATGCTGCCCCCCTCCGGTTCCCCACAGGGCCAGCGTTGGCCAGGCACAGAGGTGCCACCTGCCAGCTGGGGGTGCGGGGTGACGTCCACCCAGAGGCCAGCCTGAGACCTGTGTTCCCAGCACACTCAGTCTGCACCGTGCCAGGCCCTGGACCGCCGGGTCTCCTGCAGACCCCACCCTGTTCCGGCAGCTTGTGGGCAGCCATGTCCCGGAGGCGCTCTGCCCGTGGAGCCAGGACCAGGCGAGGGATAGCTGCCACCAGAGGATCGGGGACCCTGCAGGGGTGATAGCAGAGCCTGAGCAGGAAAGATGAGTGGGAGTTTGTAGGGAGGACGCTGGGGCCCCCTCGCGCTTGACCCCGTCAACCTCACAGGACCCAGAAGCAAGTGGGGACACAGACCCCAAGGCCCAGCTTCCGATCTCCCCCACGCCCAAGATGTACCAAGGCCTCTAGGTGGGGGCCTCTGGGCAGGGGGCTGTTGCTGACAGGGCCCAGAGACGCCAGGTCAGGGGTGCACTGCGGGAAGCCCTCCAGCATGGGCCTCCACGGGCCACCCCCACACTGACTCACTTCCCGTTACCTGGTGTCCTGTCCTGTATCTGGCGACCCATTGGTGGCCTGGGAGCCTGGCGGGGTCGGGTTGGCCCTCCCCTGGCCGCATGGTGGCTCTGGGCCGTCCCGGCCGCCCTCCCCCGGCCCAGGCTCCACACCTCCGGCAGGGGGCTCTCAGAAGTGAGGCAGCCTCTCGACCAGCTGCCACACCCCAGAGCCTTCTCTCTGGTCCCTTCTGACCCCCCAATTTCTCGTCTGCCCCTCGACCTTTCCCAACACTGAAGCCTTGGCTTTTTAAATTCAAAAGCGTGTCTGTGTGGGAAGACGAATCCCCTCTGAGGCAGGGCTGGTGGACAGGTGGAGGGCCAGGCGAGGACATGATGATGGGACATCACGGTAAACCAGTGATCCGGACAATTCCCGGGGCAGCTGCAGAAGGGGGTCCCTGAGGCCCAAGTGCACACAGAGTGCTCCCCACAGGAGAAAGGATAAGGATCGGGGCGTGTCCCCACCCGTGAACAGTGTCCGGGGGTGGGCAGCAGGGGCGAGTCTCTCCGTGACCCTGCGCAGGGCGGTGGAAACGGGCGCTTCTGGGTGTGCCGCTGCCCATGCTGGGCCCCTACGGGGGAGGGGGTTACTCTGGGGAGGGGCCCGTATACTTCGCTTCTGGGAAAAGCTGGGTGGTGGGTGAGGGGCACGTTCTGTCGTTGCATTCCTTCTGTCTGTCTGCCACATCTGACACTGAGGGAGGGGCTGGGAGCCCCCCTGCAGGGCCGGGCCGCTTTACTGTCCACGGTCACACGGTGCGAACAGCATGGATCTCACCTAAGTTCATCTCCGTGAACGAACGAGAGCATCCTTCAGAGCATCACAGAACATTCTGGAATGGCTGTGGAAACCCTTTCAAGAAGCTGTGGGTGGGAGAGCCTGGGCTGCTCGGGGCAGGCTTGCTGGGAGGACGTGGAAAACCAGAACGGGGACGCGAGCATCGTGGTAAACCTAGTGCTGCCCAGACCCCGTTTCCAGAAGCCGCTCCCCGCGTAGGAGAGGGGTCCGTGGCACCTTCCAGGTTGGTCGGCTTCAGGCGGGGGCGGGACGCAGAGCCTGAGCCGCATGTTTCCTAATTTACAAGAACAGGCGTCAAAATGAACCACTTTGTCGGGCGACTTAAGTTTTCTCCACAGAAGCCAATAGGGTTAGTTGATGTTTTAATCTGCCAAGAACAAATCTGAGCAGTCTTTCGCCAGGTGGGAAGGTGTACGTCCTGCTGGAAAGCACTCCACAAACACGCTGCTCTGGGCCCCTCCCCGGGGCGGGGGGCTCCGACGGAGGACGCGGCGGCTCTGGCTGGGTGTCAGGCGGGAGGTCCCCATGTTGACTTTAGTGCCCTCCTGGTTCACGACGGGAGCCTCCCGGGGCCCCGACACCAGGTGCCCGCGGCTTGGCTCCCTCAGGCCCCGTCCAGATGCAGATCTGAGGTGGGCTGGGCACAGGGCTGGTATGTGCGGGACCCTCACCCAGCCTGATCCAGGGCTCGGGAGGCAAGCAGGGCCTCTGCAGGGGACCCCCCCACCACGGTGAACCCGCCAGGTGCTGTGACCTGGGGCAGGGCCCAGGAGAGCCAAGGCCGCCGTGTGGGGACTGTCTGGGGAGTATCATTCCCTTCTCCCCGCCCTCCTTATGGAGTTGGCACAAAATAAGCATATTATTTGCTGAAAGAGCGCAATGTGCCGAGTCTGATGTCTGACCCACGAGATCATCAGCACAACTATGGAACACACCCATCTCCGTGGCCGCCCTGGACGCCCCCCACACCAGGCCCAGCTCAGTGATCACATGGACACCCCGGCCTGGGGCCACAAAGGGGGCTCGCCCACCCACCGGCTCCTGCCCTGACCAGGTGCACAGAGACTCCCCATGATGGGGGCGGGGAGTGAGGGCTCCACCATGTGGCGGACGGCTTGCCGGTCAACTCTGCCGCGTACCCTAGCTCTTTTGCTTTGTATTTTCCCTGTGGTAAAACATGCACAAAATTGACCATCTTAACCAATTTCAGCGTATAATTCAATGGCACTGAACGCATCCAGCTGCCGTGCAGCCAGCCCCCTGTCCGGCTCTAGAACGTCCCATCCCGCACACAGAGACCCTGTCCCCGTGACGCACGGACCCCCACCTGCTCCCCCAGGCCCGGCCCCGCCGTCTACCCTCTGTGTCCATGAGTCTGACGACTCCGGGACCTCGTGCGAGTGTGGTCCCTGTGCGTGTCCTTCCGTGTCTGGCTTGTGTCCTTGGGGCTCGTCCCCGTGGGGGCAGGGATCGTTCTTTCCTTTAGAAGGCCGGCTCATACCCCGTGGTGTGGACGGACCACCCTGTGTTCATCCATCATCTGTGATGGACACTTCCAAGTCTGAGGTCCTGTTTATTGCCAGCTGCACCTCCAGTAAGCTCAGCCTCCAGGCTGCACGGTCTTGGGGAGAGGCCTCTGCGGACATCATCCTCAGGGATCCTTAGACACTGTGGGTCAGGAAGGGGCAGACAGCCTCCCTGAATGTTGGTTTCTGTGGCCGCAGCTCCCCTGCCTCTTGCTTGTGAGGGAAGAGCCTCTGGGAGCTGGCGGGCGGCTCTTGGCCCCAGATGTGACTGTGGTCCAGGGCGGCAGGGACGCCCACCCTCAGAGGCAGACACACGAGGGGCTGAGAGTGCGTCCTGGGGGCAGGGGTCCTGGTTCTGTGGCCACCTAACATCCAGAAGCCCCTCTGGCCCTAAGTCTCCCGCCTGCTGCCAGGGACCTCCCTACTGGATTAGCGCTGGTTTATCTGAACACAGACACAGCTCTCCTGGGGGCCCCAGGGAGGGAAAGCTTGGTGAGGGGGGCCACTCGGTAGCTAGTCCCCAGTTCTCACCATGGGAGGTCAGGAGAACCTGAGCCATGTTTCCCCGGACGTAGGGGAAGCCCGCTGAGGAAGGCTGCTTCCTCGGAGGGTGGGGCAGGGGCCGTGGACGGCTGTTGGTGGTGCTGACGGGCCTGACACCCCCACCCCAAAGTCCTGTTGCCCCATCGCCCATTCCGTCTTAACAGTGCTTGAGACTATCTACGTGATGGACGCGTAGAACTTCGCGGAGAACAGACATTAAGGCGCCAACAAACCCGCTTTACCGTGTTCTTTCCAGAGCCCAGTGCTTTGCCGGGAGCTCTGCCCCGCGAGGCTTGTCTTTGCTCCCGCTGGGGTGTCACGAACAAGGAGCTTGAGCACGTGAACCCACCTACACATGCCGCGTAGCCGCAGGCCACGTTGGCACCCGAGCGCCCGCCCGGCCCCTGCCCCGGGGGTTCTGTCACCGCAGATGAGCTGGCTGGCCGTCTCGAGGATGTCGTTCGAGTGGTGTCAACGGTGCGCCCTTGTGGTCCGCCGTCCCCCGCGCAGGGCCACTCTGTGGCCTGTATCCACGCTTCTTCCCTTTTACTGGTGAGTGCTGTTCACTTCGGTTTCCTGTTCGGCTACTGATGGACATCTGGGTTGTTTGCAGTGCGGGAAATCACCAGCCACCATCAAGACGTTTCCTGGCCTGGTGGCCCCACGCAGACAGCCCCTAGGCACCCCTCACTGTGGCTTGGCCCCGGGGCGCAGGTGCTCCCACCTCACTGTCCCTGGGGCCTCATCAGAGGGCCATCTCCGACCAGCACCCCCAGCAACTGAGGCCGGTTGGTCCCACCCCAAGTATGTCTCTTGACAGCTTTGTCCAGGTGACATGTCTGTGTCACGTCCCTCTGCACCTTCCGCCAGGGGGACCTCAAGGGAATAGCACTTCATGCTCCGACAGGAGCTCCTAGGGAGGAAAGAGCCCCCCATCTGGTACTGGGGAGTGCCCTGCTCTCTCCACTGTATCCAGTAACAATGAGGACTCGGAACCCATCACATTTCCCTTTTCAACTTGGCTGCCAGGAAACCCAGAGCTATGGTTCTTAATCAACCTGATTCCTTAAAAAAAAAAAACCCAAAAACTGCCCTTTCTTTGTAGCTATGGGTTTTTCTTTGTACGTCTAGTTTTCAGTGTCATTTCCAGGACACCTCCAAGCTTGGGCACAGTGAGGCTGTGATGCCCACACACTGGTCTGTTGATGCACTCACAGACCTGCACTGACGTGTGCTTCCAACGTGCTTCCCTGCTCGAGTCCTCACCTGATGGATACCGGGCAGGCAGGACTTCTCATCTGTCTCCAAAGCCACCTGGGCCAAAGAGGGGTCGAGCCAGTTGCTCCCACCCAGAACTGGACACGTGCTCGTGCGTGTGACCGAGCACGTGTGACCGGGATTCCAGCTGCACAGTGGGTGGGGGCAGGGCCAAATGCCCCCAGGGAGTGGTGGGGCACGTCCCCTTTCCATGGGGGCTGCCGCCGAGCTGCGGGTGTTGGGCGGGAGGTGGGGCGTGACCCTAGAGCCCAGGGGTCTGGGTTACGGGTGAGAAGAGGGGGGCCCCATGGACCAGCCCAGGCCCCTCTGGATGAGTGGGCCACTCCTGGGCCCGGGTGCTCCATGGTGACTGAAGCTGAAGTCCGTGCAAAACCTGAGGTGGGGACGCCTCCGGGGAGCACGGCTGGTCCCAGGCTTCTCCCGGAGTAAGGGGTCTACACACAGGCCTGGAGCCCGTGACTCTGTTAAGCACCGTGACGCACAATATAAGCGAGTCACTTTACACCGCTTCGTGGCGCTCTGGTTATCTACTGCCCGCACCCCAGCAGTAGGGTTTACAAACCTGCAACGTGGGCAAGACTCAGTGGGTTCATTCAGCGTCACCTGGGGCAGCCGCCCTCCGAAGACTCGCCATCACCTGAGCACCCCTCGTGGCCCCCCATGTGGCCTCCCCACGTGACAGGGGCTTCCCACATCATGCACCAATTCCCAAGGGCAAGCGTCCCACGGGCGCCAGCTCCATCCTCCTCCTGCCCTCGCCCCAGGGGCCACACGGCGTCCCATCTCCTTCATCCCATGCTGGAAGCTGACCCACGCCCCAGCGGTGGAGCGTCAAAGCCGCGGCGGACAAGTTTTAAGACCACCGCACATATCTGCCACCGTGTCATTCTCCACGGGTCCCGGGAAGCACAGGGCCTCCTGAAGGGCCTGCCCACTCTTCCTGTGGATGGGGGAGACATGGGCCGCCGCACCCAGAGGGACTTCCAGGGGTTCGACACGCGCGCTCTTCTGGGAACAGGGAGAGCAGGTCTGGCGTTTCTGCAGGCAGCGAGCCTACTTCCTGGCTGGGACGGCCGTGGGAGGGCAGCCAATGTGGCCACTGCCAACACCTGCCGACGGCAGGCCCACAGACCAAGTGCTCAGCGCCAACAGGCAGGAGCGCCACACGGAGCTTGCCGGGATGCTGTCCCGGGGGCCTCGGCTCCAGCCCGACGCACACTCACTCTCAGGATAAGCTCTTGGCAGTCAGGACAGGCAAACGAGAATGGGATGCACGGAAAAAGGGCCACGGCCGACACGGGCTGGTTTTATTGAAAATGCAGCCAGGTGTTCCCCAGGACTGGTCAGTGAGGCCCCAGGAGGCCCCAGGAGGGAGGTGAGGGATGGGCGAGCCACGGCCTGGACCCACCAGGGAACGCAGGCAGGTGACCCAGATGTGGGTGGCCGGCTCCAGAGGGGCTCCCCTCACCCCCCATCGAGGACGGACCACAGCTGGAGGGGAGGGCTGGCTCTGGTCAATCTCTACGACATTCCCCGTAGAAAAATAGACCTTTCTCTCAATAAGCAAGCTCCCCGGGGGCTTGAGGGCCACTGGGAGGCCAGGAGGGTACGTCAGAGTGGCCACTTTCTGCTGTGAAGGGACGAAGACACGTCACCATCTATGAACAGTCTGGCCACAGTCAGTCCTTCCAAGGGTCAGGCACCACAGGCCCACTGGCCGCTGACCTGCTGGTAGCCCTGCCTGCCCCTCGTTGGGGCCCCGCCGCTGGAAGGCGGCGGTCAGCTGAGTCCTGGGCGGCAGCAGCGGCCCGCTGGGCCCCTAGGAGAGAAGCTGCAGCACCTGCCGGATGCGCTGGGTCTTCCCCGGTGGGAGGGGGTCCGCACCGCTGGCCTCGTCCACCTCCCGCATCAGGGCTTCCGCCTTCTGCACCGTCAGCTCCCGGGCGTGGCCCCTGAGCCCCTCCAGGTAGGCCAGCAGGGTGGAGAAGAGCTCATGGGGAACCTGGGCGGGGGAAGAGGACAAGGGTGTCAGGGCCCCGCGGGGTGGCGTGGGGAGTGTGGACACTGAGCGGTGGAGAAATGGGGCATTCACAGCGTGGGCCCCAGGCTCCAGGCAGGGCTCCCGGCCCAGCAGCTGGCATCACAGGCTGCACTCATGCTTCTGCTCTGTCCCCTGCTGCAGGACCACGGGCTGGCCTCCTGCAGCGGCCCTCTCCCGGTCCTGGGCTGTTCCCTCCACGGGCTTCAGGCTCGGCAGCCCTGGGTTCTCACCACTCCTGAAATGCCACTAAGTCCACGGGAGACAGGTGTGTTTGTGAGGAGCGAGCTTCTAGGACAAAGAACGGAGGTCAGAGATGAAGCCAATATAACCGAGTTCTGTGGCCGTCCCCCCAGCCCGCCTGACTCCAGGTCCGGCTAGTCCCGTCCAGAGGCGAGAGGGAAGGAGGGGCCGGGTCCACTCAAAAAGCAGTGACTCCCACATCTCGGCTCTGAAGCCACAGTAGTGGATTGGCACAGACACGCAGGGCGAGGGGCAGAGCTGGGGCCGAGAGGGAACCCCTCCACCCACGGTCAGCGGGTTCTGACAAGGGCCCTCACTCCGACGGATGGTGCTGGGACGTCCCCGTGAGGACCCCTCCCTCACACCATCTTCAGACATCAGCTCAGAACAGGCCAAAGACCTGCGAGTAGGAGTTAAAACTACAGACTCTTAGAAGAAAGCATTGCAGAATGACCTGGGATTAGGCAACGATTCCTTAGATGGGACACCGAGAGCACGAGCAGCTAAATAAACCCCAGACAAACGGACTTCATCAAAACCAAAAGCTTTAAGAGGTGAATGTTGTGGTGTGAGTTATAGCTCAACCGAGAGCACAAAGCAGTTACCCACTAAGAGCTGCCTGCAGCCATTGACACGGGAGGTGCAGGGACTCCAGTGTGGCGGGCTGGGCCCAGGGAGAGGGTACGAGAGTTCACCTGCTGAAGGGGAGCCGCCCCCACTGCCCCCCACGGGCTGCCCTCCACTCCATGCTGCCCTCACCCCCTCCACCCTCTGTCCCCCCACGCTGCCCCCAACAGTCTGCCCACCCCCCCGTGCTGTCCCCCCACCCTGGGCCTCCCCCCATGCTGCCCCCTGCCTCCCTCCATGGGCTACCCCCTGCCTCCCCTGACAGGCTGCCCCCCCAGAACCTCCCGCCCATTCTGCCCCCTGCCTCCTCCAACGGGCTGCCCCCCA
>NC_058407.1:175760368-175768500 GCF_002201575.2 Neomonachus schauinslandi | reverse complement strand
CGCGTCAGCCGGGCGTGCAGGGGAGCACATCAGCCAGGCGTGCAGGGGAGCATGTCGGGGGCGTGCAGGGGACGCGTCAGCCGGGCGTGCAGGGGGCGCGTCAGCCGGGCGCGCAGGGGAGCGGGTCAGGCGGGCGCGCAGGGGGCGCGCCAGCCGGGTGTGCAGGAGAGCATGTCAGGGGGGTGCGCAGGGGGCGCATCAGCCGGGTGTGCAGGGGAGCGGGTCAGGCGGGCATGCAGGGGGCACGTCAGGGGGGGGCGTCAGCCGGGCACACAGGGGAGCATGTCAGGGGGGCGTGCAGGGGAGCGCGTCAGCCGGGCGCACAAGGGAGTGGGTCAGGCGGGCATGCAGGGGGCGCGTCAGGGGGGCGCGCAGGGGGCGCGTCAGCCGGGCGTGCAGGGGAGCACGCGGTGGTGGCGTCAGCTCCGACCTCAGAGGACGCTGGCGGCATTGACAGCGCTGAACCCCCGCACCAGGCAGGCCTCACTGACCGGGGAGACGTGCGCTGAGATAAGAAGTGCGCTGACCCGAGAAGGGTCCTGGTTGGTGACGGTGAGCAGGGCGCCCCCTCCACGCCCAAGACACGCAGCCGGGCCACCCTGCCTCTGCCAGGGACATGTGGGCCTGGGACTTCCCCCCGGCACCTGCTGAGTTTGGGGAAGCCGGGAGGGCTGTGCCAGCCACCTGGTCCCAGCAGATACGGATCCCCAGCCCCGCCCCCGGGCCCCAATCCTAGCCCTTCTGCTGGGAACTGCCCCGGTGACACCAGCGCTGGGGACCAGACTCCCTAGGGGGCGCTGGTTCCCGCACAGCCCCACTGTGCCCAGTAGCCAAGAGTGCAGGGGAGACCGAAGGGCCCAGGTGGCACGGAACCACACATCCTCACGGCTGATGACCGGGGCCAGGGGATGGGGACTCCTGACTGCGGTCCAGGCCGCCGCTCTCCGGCCAGCCGCCCCGAGGGGGCAGTGAAGGAGGAGTGGGGCAGAGAGATCCCCGAGAGCCCGTGCGCGGCCCTCTTCCCAGCCAGCGGGCGGGCTTCCGGAGAATTCCTGCCCCCAGTGCAGCCACGGCAGGGCCTTCCAGCGCTCTGCAAGTGGAGGTTCAAGAGCCAGCGGGCAGCTGTCCTCCCGGGAGCACTCCGTCCTCACTGAGTCCACCCAGTGACCCTCCAGGGAGGAGCCCGGGGGGCGGCCCAGCAGCCTAGCGCAGTGCCGCATTTGGTTCAGCAGCGTACAGGACGCCGGGGCTCAGTGAGACACCCCACACCCGAAGGAGGGCCGTCCTCGGCGCCCCCGCTGGTGGGCAGGGATGGCGCGGCGGCTGCGTGTCTGCAGCTCCTCCCACACCAGTCAGCAGCGATCGCGTGGCGGGCTGTGCCCGAGACAAGGAAACCGTGTGCACACAGAACCCCGCCCACAGACACGCACCGCAGCAACAGCCCCACCGGCCACGTGGCCGAAACAACCCCAACGCCCAGCGACGGGCGCACGGACAAGCAAAACGGGGTGCACACACACGGCGCACAGTGTTTGGCCGTGAGGGGAGAGGAAATGCTGGCACGCGCTGCCACGTGCTGCCACGTGCTGCCACGTGCACGAACCTCCAGACAGTACGCCGCGTGGAAGAAGCAGGCCATGAGAGGCCGCGTGGTGAACGAGTCCCTTTGCAGGAAATGTCCCGAACGGGCACGTCCACGGAGACACGAGGTGGAGGAGGGGCCCCTGGGGCTGGGGCGGGGGGCCGCTCTCTGCAGTGACAAGGGCGTTCCGAACTGGCTGCGTGGCTGCATGTAAACCATTGCCCAAAAACAATGCGGGAGGAGTGAAACCGTGTGTCCGCGGCGGGCTGACCCTGCTCTCGGCTGCTAGGGCTCCCGGCCTCGAGTGAGTACCGATCAGAGAAAGGAGGAACCCACTTCCCGGGGAGGAGGACCAGGCGTGGCGACCAGCTGGGACACATGCCGCCACCTCCCGACAAGTTTCTTGGCAAACAGAAGCCAGTGGTCTCACGGGGGCCTCACTTTTCCTGGAGCTTCTAGAAAGTCTCCTACGCAGCTGTTAGCAGCGTAGCCTCTAGCCACTGCCCGCTTGTGACGACAGGTGAAACGGGCGGCGGGCAGTCCGAGGGCTCCGGCCGAGGCTGCGGTGGCTGCGCTCTGCTCCCCCGGCACGGCCAGCTCCTCAAGCCCGGGATGGCGGCTCTCCCCTCCCTCACACAGCCCCACCGCAGGCGCTGGTTCTGTGGGGGCACCCACTGGAGGTGGACTACAGGCCCCGGGGTCCCCGTGGTCCCGGGAGCCAGACGGGTCCCAGGTCAGCTGAGTCTGCAGCCCGTGTCCCTCCCTGCCAGAACCCCTGGGACACTGGCTGGTCCCCGCGGGGGGGTCGTCTTACCCACGGAGGTAGTCCAGGGCCAGCTGGGCCCCGGAGCGCTTGGCCGGCAGGCTCTGGGCTGCTCCTGACTCCCGCAGCCGCTTCCTCTCCTCTTTCCTCCGCTCCTTCTTCAGCTTCCTCTCCAGGACCCTCTTCTCTTCCGGGGTCAGCACGGGCAGCTGGGGGGCCGTCTCCTGCCTGGCCCCCAACACTGCTTCTCCCTGCAAGTCAAGGGAAAACCGGCCTGTGAGGATATCCCGCAGCATCCTGGACCCCCGCTCTCGGGAGCTGACCCCCTCCGGGTGGGTGGGCTGGCCACAGCCGGTGCCGGGCTCCCCAGCAGCCCCTCACCCCCAGTAACTGGGGACGGGGCTGTTCAGAGTCTTGCTCTCTCAGGGACCCAGGAGACCCAGCACCAGGTGGGGCTGTCTCACCCCAGCACGGGTCAAAGTTGACTGACCTCAGCCCTGTTTCCTGCCCCTGCCCCTGTGCTCAGCACTGGCGACAAGGATTTCTGGGCCTTGACGACGGCCTTGACGAGGGCCCCACCCTGAGACCCTGCAGGAGACCCGCCTGTCCCCCTCCCCTCCCTGTCCCCACCGCTGTCTGCAGGCCCCCAAGCCCGCCCCGCAGTGGGATGTGAGGTCCGGGTGCACAGAGGCTGGGCTGAGAGCACACGCTTCTTGCAGGGGGTGGGGGTGGGGGGGGCAGTCTTCCCACCACAAGGATCCACTGAGGCCCTTCTGCTTGCGCGAACCCCTCCTGAGGAGAGCAGGCGGCTCAGCGGCTGGGGGGTGCGGTGCTGGTGGCCTATTGTCCCCCCCCATCGGGCTGTGGCCCCCAGACACCACCTCTTTCCCAGACACCTACAAAGTACAGTCCCCCCTCCTCCCCACTATCAAACCAGGTGGAGGGTGACGACCCCAGCAGCCGCACACACTCCCCCCTGCCTGGAAAACCGGGAAGCCAGCACTGGTCACGTGATTCCAGCCAGGGACCCGGCCACCGCCCCCAACGCCTCCAGGAAGGGCGAGCACGCTGCCCCAGGCGTGTCCAGCGTCTGCAGAGTACCCCCTCCCTTCGGGCCTCCCCAGAGGCCACGCATGCCCCCTCATAAAGTGCCAGTGCCTTGACAACCTTTGTGTTCCCACTCAGCCCCAGGTCCTTCCGGAACCTTCTAAAACAAAAGAGCAGCTCTCTCCAGCTCCTCCCTCTGCCTCCTTAAGACCAGCTGAATTTACCAGCAGTGGGGCTTCAGGGCTGCCCTGGGGAGACTCCAGCAGCCTCAACACCACACACGGACACGCACGCAGACACAGACTGACACGCAGACGCACTCACACGCAGACACGCACGTGCACGCACACACACGCACAGACACGCAGACGCACAGACACACGCACGCAGGGCTCACGGACACGCACGCAGATACAGAGACGCACACGTGCACACTCACACACAGAGACACGCACAGACACACACACGCAGGGCTCACGGACACGCACACAGATACACAGACACGCACACGTGCACACTCACACGCACAGACACACACAGACTGACGCACAGACACACATGCCCAGACACGCACGCGCAGACGCGCACTCACACAGACACACGCATGCAGGGCTCACAGGCACGGCCCCGGGAGCCCAGCACCCCAGCTGCCAGAGGGCGTCTGGTTCTCAGGTGGGGTTTCCTGAGGTCGAGGGTGCAGCAGTCTGAGAAGCGGGACGTGGGCGTCCACGGGGAGTCTCCCTCCCGGCTCCCTGCTCAGACCATGCCGGGCCCAAGGCGGCTGACGGGCGGGCAGCACAGAACGTCTGGCAAACGAGCCTCAGTGTGGGCCGGCCTCTGGCCCCCCACCCCGCGAAACCACGCAGGCAGCACGGCAGCGGCCACCCGGGGCCGAAGTCCTGGGACAAGGTCAGGGCCCTACAGCGCTGGGCCGCGGACGTGTCGACACCGACCCCGGGGGGGGCTGGGAGGGGCAGCGAGGGCAGGAAGCACCTGCCCCCGTGATGAGGGCAGCACGACTCTCCGCACCCTTCACGGTGCCAGGTGTCACCAGGACGGGGCCTCTGCCCCCTGCACCGTACAGAGGCTGCCCCCGAGGCTGGAGGAGCCCGATGCACAACACACGGACTCCCGGGGCTCCCTGAGGGCCCGGTCCCCACGGAGGGGCCAGCAGGCAGGCGGCGGGGACCCGAATGAGGCGTTGCCCGCACAGCCTGGGGTGATGCCCAGCATGAAGGGCCCACGTCTGGTATTAGGCACGCAAACCCAGGAAGGACACACACAGCCTCTTTCTCTGGCCTGTGGTCACCCCGGCGTGGCAGTGGCTGCAGCCGCGCCCCGTGTCCTCAGGAAGCTAAGCGTGCCTCCAGAGCTGTTCAGAGGGCCGTGACGCCTGCCCTTGACTGCGCCAGGGGCCAGCCAGGGACGCCAAGGGTTCCGGACCCACCGATGCCCACACCCGGGCCACGGCCCGAGCTGAAAGGCCTCTCCAAAGAAGCTGGAAACAGAGAACGACAGGTGAAACCTCCTGAATTTTAAACGCCGGCAGTTCCAATTAAACAATGCAGTCTGTGGGCAAAACCAACCACTGCGCGTGAAGCAGGGAAGGAAACCGGCACCTCTGACCCAAGATCTCTGACCCCTGAGCCCAAGACCGATGCTCCACCTGCTAGACCAGCCTTCCTTTCCCTAAACTCTGACAGCCTGCGGGCACCCGCATCTGCCCCTTCTGGCTCTCTTCCAAGGAAAGGGGTCGCCAAGGAAAGTAGCCAGAGCCCTCTCCCACAGCTACCGCTGGGAAGGGAGACAGAGTGACAGACCATTGCCCCTGCCTCAGCTGTGATCCTTGCCCGGGGGGGAGCACACGAACCCAAGCAACCATTCGTGAAAAACACAACGGTCCCGGGCATTGCTTGAAGATCAAGAAGGGGGGCCCAGATGTGCAGGGCTGTGACCTGGAGGGGGCAGGGGCCATGGGCCAGCTGTGGGCCTCGCCTGGTCCCTTTGCTCTGGGTGCCCTGACCGTTCTGGCCTGGCCAGGGACGCCCCCACTGCTGCTACCGTCATATGAGGGCGTGGGGCTGCAGGGGCAGAGAGCTGTCTCGGCCGCGGTGGGGCTGGGATGGGAGACAGCAGGACAGGGCCTGGCTGGACCCAGGGACCTCCCAGCACGCCGGGGTGAGGGCCGTGGGGGCCTACCCGGGACCCTCCTGCTTCCTTTGTCCTGTAGCCTCGCTGGTGCAGTGGGAGGCCAGCGCCAACGCCACGGGAAGCAAAACCGCTTCTAAAGCACAGCGTCCGCGAGCTCCGTCCGCGAGCTGCCGTCCGCGAGCTTCGGCAACGCCACTGTCCCAGGAGGTGGAGCTGAATACAATTTTCTTTGGATTGAGAATGAACTTTCTCCAGTTGCCACTGATCTGATAACCCTCCGCAGAACTAGGTTGTAATTAGCAAGTAAGTTTGGACACACCTGCCCCCACCACCAAAGCCTCCCGAAGCTACTCGGGTTTAAGGTTGCCCAGGGGCTGGTGAACAGCCTATGTAAACACAAACAAATCTGAAAAGGAATGCAGGAGTCCAATAATGGAAGCCTTTGGAGCCCCTTCTGGGGATGCGACTTTCAGGGGAAGGAGGGGTCTTCAGAGAGCGGCCCGGTGGGGAGGGGCAGCACCCCCAGCCCCTGCAGGCCCGGCCCACTCTCCAGGGGCGGTGTGGGGTGGCGGCAGATCACAGCTGTGAACACGACCCTTTTCCAAAACACAGACTCGGCCGACCGCGTGGGGGTCAGCGGCCATCACCCACATGTGCTGCCTGTTTTCTTGTCACAAACATGTGGAGTTGATAGCTGGCGGCCTCAGTGCAAGCACACAACTCCACAAAGATGGATTACCGGACGGCAGCGCGGCCACGGTCTCTGGTGTTCTAGATTGGACAGCATACAGAATCTCCTAATACGGGAAATCCAACTTTCAGCAACACATTCTCTTACTGTTAGACGTGTCCTGGGCTGCATTTCAAAAGGCACAAAAACAACTTAACGTGCACGGAAAACTTTGGGCAGGACAGACGGACCCGCCGTAGCTGCCACAGGGGTGGGGGGAGGGGAGGGACAGGCGGGCGGTGTGGCTGAGGGACCTTGAATTTCGTCTATGTCGTCTCAGCGTTTCTCAACGTAAATGTTTTCGTGTACAATAGTAAGTCATGCAACGCTCGTGCGATTAGAAACGCATTCAAAAATTAAATCCGTACCAGCTTCAAGGGCAATGAAAACTGACTACCTGCATCAAATGCATGGAAAAGAAACAAAACCAAAAGCCCCACAGACTGGAGAGTGGAGTCAATTAACCAAAAGAAATACAGGGGGGCTCCTGATAGAAAAGCTGACCGTGGTTGAGAAAATACAGGTGCATGAAATGAACAACCGTTTTCTTTCACCCTGGTAACTCCTGGCTGACACAGGGAGAAATGGCACTTCTTTGATTTGGGAAGGTTGCCACAGGCTTCACCCAGGCAGAAAACCCCCCAGACAAGATCTGCAGGAAGTAGGCTCTAAGGAGAACAGGCTCAGCACGTTTTTGGACCCAGGCAAGGAGCCTCTCTGGGCGCTGGACTCAGTCCCAGAGCATGGGCTCCCCTGCAGACACCCAAGGCCCAAGCGAGAGAACCCGCAAAAGCGAACACCCACCATCGTTCCCCAGGAAGGGGACAGTGGGGAGGAGGCCAGAGGGAGGATTTGCAGGTTCAAGCCACAGTGTGGGCAGATGGGGCGGATACCCAGCGAGATTTTCTCCCCCTCTGGTGAACACCCAACCTCACAGAGGGAGGGTCACATGTGTTGCTGGCACCGGGCCCGTCTCCCTGCACCCCGGGCTCTCCCGCGGGAAGAACCACACAAACGGGACCCCCGGGGGCTGCCATGCCAACACGGGCCACTGGAGGCCAGGCATTCCTGGCCCCGCACCTTTGGCTCATTTCTGTGACGGGAACCTGCCAAAACCTCTGGTGGGCACTGGGGTCAGGCCTGTGGGGTGGGAAGGGTGCTCGACCATTCCTCCAGGGCTGTGCTGAGGCTCCTGGGGCCATGTCTCCAAATCAGCTTCCTGTGCCTAATCTGTCTGCCCCTCTGCTTTTGGGGGGATCCGGTCTGAGACAGCCTCTGATGGGAAAGAGAGGCTGCATGCACCGGCTTCTCGGTCCAGCACCCTTGACATAAGGCCACACATAGCAGCTGGTACCTCAGGCTGGACGGGGTCTCACCCCTGTCCCGGCCCCTCAGAACCCCCAATCTGTCCCCAGCCAGCTCATCCCCTGTGCCCAGTACAGCAGCCCAGTGATGCAGTGGGGTCCCAGGGCCTGGGGAGCAGGCAGCCTTTGGGGTGGGGGCAGCCATGGGGTCTTGAGAAATCGTCTGGAAGGACAGCAGTGCCCACCATGTGTCCCCAGCCCAGACATGGCCTGGCCAGAGCCCTGTCCAAGGCTCCCCCGGTCCTCCTGAGCCTTAGAGGAGGGACAGAGTGGGCCACTGCAGGCATGGAAGCTGCCGGCACGTGTGGTCCTTGCAGGCACGACAGTGGGGTGACATCACCTCTGGGGCATGATCAACTCCAAGATTCAGGGAGGGATGCCAGAGTCTCAGGTCCAGGACCAGGAACTCGGGCCACCAGGAGGCACAGAGGTTCAGGGACTGATGCCCGAGTCTCAGGTCCGGGACCAGGAGCTTGGGGCCACCAGGAGGCACAG
>NC_058407.1:175735473-175760358 GCF_002201575.2 Neomonachus schauinslandi | reverse complement strand
GTTCAGGGATGGATGCTGGAGTCTCAGGTCCGGGACCAGGAGCTTGTGGCCACCGGGAGGCACAGAAGTTCAGGGACTGATGCCAGAGTCTCAGGTCTGGGACCAGGAGCTCGGGGCCACCAGAAGGCACAGAGGTTCAGGGATGGATGCCCGAGTCTCAGGTCCGGGACCAGGAGCTCGGGGCCACCGGGAGGCACAGAGATTCAGGGATGGATGCCTGAGTCTCAGGTCCGGGACTAGGAGCTCGGGGCCACCAGGAGGCACAGAGGGCTGCTGTCCTGCACACGACTCGACAGCTGGCTTCCACATCTGGCAGCCGATGTTAGGGTGCCCTGTTCCCACTCTTGCTGGGGGATTCCAGGTCACAACAGACCTTCCTTCTCTGCAGGCTCGTCGAGGAGCAGAGCCTTTGTCTAAGAAAGAAGGCAGACCCGGGAGGCAGGGAGGACCCCATGTGGACTCGAGGGACAGGGGCCTTGACCATCCTGTCTGCTGGGACACCCTCCTTCCCCGGCAGGCACACGCCCTCAGGCACAGGGTCACGGCCGCGCACCTGCCAGGTGTGGGGGGCAGCAGGCAGAGCGCGGTGTGGTGAAGGGTGTAGGGCTGTAAGCAAGCCCCGTGGCTGCACTGGCCCAGCAGCTCTGAACACCTGTGAGCTTGGCCCACTTTGTGAAACCGTTCAGGGCCAAGCAGGGACGGGACCGAGGGCTGCCCATAGCACCACACATGCCTCGAGGTGCCATCTCTCTGGGTCTCCCTTCAGGGTGGCCCTGAGGACGTACCTGGGTAAGGTGTCCCCGAAGACCGTGGCTTCCCCTGTAGAGAGGGGCACACTGTGGCCTGGGGGCACGTGGAAGCCATTCCCCACAGAGGAGACGGGCAGATGCAGGTGGGCTCCTTGGGCTCTCTGCCTGCTCTGGGGCCGCCGTGCGGGGGCAGAGCCACCAAGTCACCCCCACAAGTACCTAAAGACCTAAAACATGCGGCTGACACCCTGCCATGTTTACGGTTCCCCTGAGAGGGAGCACAGACCCATCCCCAGTGGGGGCCCGACTTCAGCCCGGACCCCCGTGGACCTCGTCTCACTCGTGTGTTCTCAGGGCCATCTGGACATACTGGAGGCACAGTTCTGCTTTGCTGTCACCCTCCTGTGGGGCCTGGGGCCTGCGTGGGCACCCATGCTGGCGGACATGGGCTTGGGGGCATCCGGAACCACAGAATGAGTGGTCTCCCCATGGGCACAGGCGACAGCTGCCCTCTGCTGTGTGGGTAAGGGCACACAGGACACCAAGCTCGCAGGAGGTCTGTTTGGCACCTTTGTGCTGGCTCGTTCTGGTGAAACCACAGCAGGGACAGCACGTGCTTAAGAGGCGTGAAGCCCACAGGAGTCTGCTCAGCGTGCCACTTTCCCTTTTCTGGGGCCCCCTCTGCACCCTGACCGTGGTGTCAGGCCCTTGGGGTGAGGCTTTCCGCTGGTTGTGTGTGGCTTTATGGGCAGACAGCCCTGCGGACCCCTCTGCTCGGGCAGTGTGGCGGGCGCTGGAGACTTGGGGTGACACGAGCCGTCACGGCGTGAATGAAGACTACCCGTTCCAGACCGAGCTGACCACAGAAACTGTGCCACAGCGCAGTGGACCCCTGGCATCGTCCCCCACCCCTTCTCTGGAAACTGGGGTCGTCCAGGGGCAGCGTCCGTGGGGTCAGCTGATGTGCCCCCTCCCGCGGACCTCGCCAGTGTCCGGTTTGGGCCGGACTGTCTAGTGTGGGCTTTCTGCCAAATGAGAGACTCAGGGGAGGGGTCTGACACACAAACAGGCAGTGCAGCCCAGGGTGACGTGGGCCGTGACGTGGATGTTGGCCATCCCCGCTCGCTGGGTGCCTCGTCACTAGTCTGCACCTGCTCCCGAGCACGGCAGCTGCCCCGGTTAAAACGTGGATTGCTCTGAGCCTCAGGGCCCGAGGAGAGGCTCCTGGGGTGACAGCTCGCCCCAGCCCCAGCCCCAGGCGTGCAGCCATGGCCTCCGGCCCTCGCTCGGGGGGCTCCACGAGGGTCGACAGCAGCTCTCTGTGTCCCAGAGAAAGGCCCCTTGTCCTTCCCAGAGCACCCAGGAGCGACGATCAAGTGCTCCTCTTTACACAGGGAGCTGGGAGGGAAGGGGGCCCCGCTGTGTGGGAGGAGGAGCGGCTGGCCCAGGCCGGGGCACAGAGGCGGCCAGAGCCCAGGACGGGCCAGGAGCTGCTCAAGTCCGCTCCCCACAGGTCGCTGTGGTCCTGCCACCAGCTGCAGCGGAGAGTCGGGATAAACCAGCCATCCTCCGGATTTCCCCCCTTGGAAAGCAGGAGACACTAGACTCAATGCTTACGAGGTTTTGTAAAGCAAGGGAAACTGATTTTCCTCCCTGAGATCATGTGTGGAAATCCAAAATTCGATCAGCATTGGAGCAGCTTTTGGGGAGGGGATGAGGGCTTCTCCCTGGGCTCCGGAACCTTCTCTCTGCTTGTCTACATGGTGGAGTAATGCCTCCTGACATTTGGTGACCACATTTTATTTTTCAAAATGTGGTGAAAGGAAAAATTACTTGAGCAGCAGCAAAAGAATCTAGAACGTAGCCAAATTTAGATAAAGACCCCCAACTCTTAGCTATGGGCCGTTCTCGACGGTCCCCCAGGCCAGACACTGAAACGTGCACACACCCCTTTGCTCACCCCACAGCTCCACCAGGCAGGGGGCTCGGGCCCCTGGGACTTGCATCCCGGGCCTGGGCAGGTGCCATCCAAGGCAGAAAGTGGGAGCTCAGGCCTGCAGGGGCCCAGCGCCACGGAGACACAGAGGCAGGGGCCCAGCGCCACGGAGGCTGCCTAGAGGGCAGACGCAATACGAAAGTGGTAATGGAATTCTGCAGCTTTGTTTTTCACGCTAAGTCTCTGCATTCACTGTGGGCTGTACGCTCAGAGCACATCTCTGTCTGGACAGGGCCACCCCCAGGTCTGGCCCAGGGCAGCCAGCAGCGACACGTGACAGGACGGGTCTTCCCAGGCTCCCAGTGCTGCTGGGCCCAGCGCCCGCACCTGCGGGTCAGCCCGAAGGCCCCCTCTCCACAGGCACCACGCATACCCGGCCACTTCCCGCGTTGACATTTGCAGAGAGCTCTGGGGTTTGACAGAGCTCATCTCCACAAGCCCGCTCACAGAGGTCTTTACAGATGGGGAACAGCACACAGCGCTCAGAAGGTGTCCCGCCACCCAGAGGCCAGTCTGTGGTGGGTCTGGAGGAGGGTGGTGAAGGGCAGAGATGTCCCAGCAGCCTGGGTTCTGGCTCCTGACCCACCAGGACCAGTTCTCAGAGCGGGGCAGGGGCTGCACCAAGAGCTGAGAAGGGCTGGGCCTTCCAGAAGGCCGGGCTTGGACTCTGCCCCAGTTCCTCTTAGGCTCAACTTTTATGAGCTGCCGACTTGATCCGGGCATCTAAAACCACAGGACTAGCCCCAGGCACACACACAAGCCTCCACCTGGCCCATCGGCAGAGGAGTTGAGCCTGGAGCCATGTCCTGGCTCAGCACGAGCTTCCTCCGCAAGCTCCAGACAAGCTCTGGGCAGCGGTTCCCAGGACCAGTCGCTCTTCAGGAGCTGGGGAGGGATCGGGGGCAGGGAGGAAGAGTCTGAAGCTCAGAGGCTGCCCAACTGGGGTCCAATCGTGCCAGCTGTGCATGTGAGCCCCTGCTCCCTACGAAACAGGAAACGTGCCCCGTGCTGACAGGCTGACGTCTTACTGTGGCTTTGTAGGGAAAAGCCAGCCGCGTGCACACACCTCTCACCACAGCTGGTGGCAGGAAGGGCAAGGCTAACCCGGCCGCAGCAGAGGTCACACCGGCTCGGGTCAGACGGGAGCACAGTGCTCACTGCACAACTGAGGCTCCGGGGACCAGGACGCAGGCTGAGAGTGAAGACAACCCTCCAGCTGGGCCTCAGCATGGCTTCGGGGACAGGGGGCTGCCAGCACCTGTGCCCTGGGCCTGTGAACGAGGGGCACCCTCAACCTCCAGGGCAGCCCCCACTCCCACCATGGGGTCTGCAGCCTGGCTGGATGCACCAGGAGGCTGGGGGAAGCTGGGGGCAGGGCCTGCGTGGGGCCTGGGCTCTCCCTACTGGCTCCATCACCTCAGGCAGAGCGGCCTCCCCTGTGGGCCAGGGACCCTCTGCCTCTGCCAGGACGTGTGAGCCAACGCGGCACGCAGCAGGGGAGGTGCGTGCTGCCTGAATCCGGAGGGTCTGCCTCCCCGGGAGGAAACAGCATTCCCCGGATGGAGTCCGTCACGGACACTGACCCATCTCCCCAGCAACAGGTGTGCAGGCAAGGCCTGGGGATGGGGCAGGAAGGGCCTGAGCTCACCCAGCAGGCCAGTGACAGAACCCAGCCTGAGTCCCGCCTGCTGTCCTTCCTCACCACCGGGCCACCGTTCCCGAGAGGGGAGCGCCCATGGGCTCCGTCGAAGCAGCTTGCAGGTGCTGGTTCTCGCCTCTGGGCACTCAGGAGTGCCCACCCCCCAGCCTTGGTCTCTTCCCACTGAGGAGACATCAGAACTGCCTGGGCCCAGGGGTCATGTCTCCTGCTCCAAGCCTCCATCCACCTCTGGGGGTGGGCCGGCCCACGGCCACCTTCCCTTCCTGGGGACGTTCCTTGGCCCCAGTCACGTCTGTACCGTCCTCTGCACAGCGCCCTGCCTTCCCCAGACCTCCTCCTGCTTCAGGAGCGAGCACAGATCACGATCCAAAAGGGCACTCTCCTCATTCCCATCGTGGTCCTGTGGGGTCGCCTGCTGAGGCCCCAGCCCCCACATGGAAGGGAAGGGGGGGCAGCCCCGGGGAAGAACGTCCCGCCTGGCTACCCCACCTCATGTACAGCCGGCTCTGGCTTAGTGGGAAAAGGTGACTCTTGATCTCGGGGTCATGAGTTCAAGCCCCACATCAGGTGTAGAGATTACTAAAACAGGATAAACTTAGACACCACGAGGAGAGGCAAGTGGGCAGGCCCAGTGCTGCTGTGGGATCTGCTCCGCCCCGACCTCGACTGAAGACGCAGCCGCTGGGTTGGCTTAGGAGAGAGCCCAGAGTTGCGATAAACCCCGAGGGGTTCCCAAGACCACTTCCGTGCAGCCTGTGCCCCAAGCAGAATGTGTGAGAGCAAGACGCCCCCCTCCCGCCCAGGCTCACCCAGGTCCCAGTGGGCCTCTGAAAAGAGGGGCGGTGTAGACCAGCATGTGTGGGCCCTGCTCGGCCAGGGAGCGGCACAGAGAGCTCTCGGGGGAGGGCGAGCCAGGGCACGGTCTCGATGCCGGCACAGCGGGGACCAGGGTCAGGAGGGGCAGCACCTGAGCAGGGACTGACAGGCAGGGGCCCTCCCCACCAGTCTGTTCATCGTGGCGACAGAGCCAAACTACTGGAAATAGTTTCACGCAGCGTCAGAAGACAATTTGGGGTCCAGGTACACTTTCCTCACCTGGAAATGCGATCCGTGACTGGAGGGGCTCCTTTGGCACGGGGCCTGAGGCTGGAGCCGGGAGCACAGGGAATGGGGTCAGGCCACTTCAGGCAAGGGCTCCCCGAGAGCGGGGCTTGCGCTGGGGGGTTCACCGATGCACCCCGGCCGTCCAACAGTGCTGTTACTTGCTGCCTGCCCGATTCCAGCAGCGTCCTCACCCACCTGTCACCTGGTAAAACCCATCAACTGACCACCCGACAGAGCGGGCGTGTTAGAACACTGCGCAGTAGAAACAACGGTCAAGGGCGAGCCTGAAGCGGGGCGCTGCTGTCAGGGATGCCCTCAAACGGTGGCTGGGGTTTGGGGTGAAAGTGACCGTGACCGTGGGGGGTGGGGGGCATGAGCCGGGGAGCCTCCTCCCCTTCCTTCTCTGCCCCTGAAGGCCTGGGTGGCAAGGGAGGCAGTCTCTCTATGGAGTCCTCCGTTTATAGATGTGCCGCATCCGTGCGGCCCCCGGGGCAGAGGATCCGTAACCACAGTCGTCTGTCCATAAACTGCCCAGAATGCTCCGAGCAGCACCTTCCACACAGGAGGCCCTCCAAGGCCACAGTGGGGTCTACTGACCCTTCAACCCTTGGCACTCTGAAGTCAACTGTCCCAGAGCCCGAGTTCAGGGACAGAAGGGGCTCTGCAGACAGGGGTCCGGGGATCAGCAGAAAAAAGGAAGCTGGCTCTGGCCTGCAGGCCTCCCCATGACGGAGCCCCTCTTCCTTCTGGTTCTGAACCTAGGAGTTCGGTGGGCAGGCAGGAAGCCCATGCCTCCGTCTGTGGCACCGCTGGGTATTTTGTTCCAGTTCAAAGACTGAACCTTAATCAGACTCATTACCTCAGTTATGAAAATTCAGAAGGGTAACTTAGGTAACAAACTACCCTTCCTTTTCTAGAAACGAACAAAAAAGGGACAGTTTCCTGTAATTTTTCAATGCAGTGTTTTATTTTGAAATAAGCAGATGCGCACGCAGCTGTGACAGGCAATACGGACGCCCCGCGTGCCCCCTTCCCGGGAGCCTCAGTGACACGGCTTGCAGAACCAGGACCAACAGGCCTTTTCAGCCACCAGAAACTCACAGCAACACCCAGCCGACTCGTTAGAGCCGATGAGATAAAACGTGCGGGGATGAACCGTCACATCCTTCTCAGGCCGATTTCCCCAAAGTCCCCCTTACCACCCTAAGATACCTGCCCAAGCTAACACGCAGAGTACAGTCAGTCCTCCGCTACCGCACGAATGGGAGAGTTTCCCCGTTTCATCTGTCTGCAGCATCCGGGTTGAAACGGCAACTTCAGAAAATATGCACGCAGACGCTGGTGAAGCTGCTGCTTTGAGGCACCACAGAAGCGGCCAGGAGACGGGGGCTGCGGGGCCCTGCGCTCGGTGGGGGTCTCGGGCAGCGCTGAGCGGAGGCAGACGCGGGCTCTGGCCTCGAGGAGCTCACGGCCGGATGTAAGTGAGCTCCTGGAGGACAGGGAGAGCGGCGGCCAGAGCGGCTGTCAGGTCGGCTGGGGCTCCTCGCAGAGCACAGCTCCTGGATCCGGACGCCCGTGCCAGGGGTGGGGCCTGGGGACCCCCCGAGGCGGCTTGCAAACGCAAGACGCGATACACGGGACACGCAGGGGCACAGAGGTCGTTACCAAAACAGGCACCACCTGCGCGTCGCTACCGCATCTGCCGCAGGGCTGAGACCGTGACCGGCGTGCAGCCGAGCACAGGTGAGGTCTCCACCCGCCACGTGCCAGGACGCACCTGTGCCCTCCACGGGTCCTGCCAATGCCACCGTGGTCTGCCGCCGACATTCGCAGCAGAAGGAAATGATAAATGTTAGCAGAGACAGCAAAAGCAGCTATTTCTTTAAATTCCAGGCTCGAACTCTCTGAATTTGAGAGCCGGGATTAAGAATGAACCCCAACTCGAGCCCGGCTCCCCAAGCCTGTAGGTCTGCCACCCCACACCTGGGAGCCCTGGAACAGCCAGGCTCTTGCCCCACCTGCTTCTCCCCATCTAAATGCACCTGGCCTCGGAGAACAGGATGGAAGCCGCCGGACCCTCTTCCCAGAAACACACATGCCGGCACACACGTTAAAGAACAGACTCCAGGATTGCAACGGAGCTCACCTTGTTTTCAGAGGAGATGAGGAATTGGAGGGATGAAGTCTTTTGTCCACACTGACATTCTTCAAACCCCAGACCCTGGGCTGTTGGTGGGACCTGACTCCTTCTCAGCTTCTTGGCGTAGGGCCATGGGGCCACCTCCCTTGCCGCATAGTACACCTTCGTGCTGGGCAGGCCCTGTGCACCAGACAGCCCAGGGCTGGGAGACCAGTGCAGGTCATGAGCGCCGGTGTCTCAGCGTTTCCTACTGCTTCTCTTAACCCCAAGACAGAAATGGGTGTTTGTTAGAGACAAATACGCACTGCAAAGCCCTAAGACACACAGGTATACAGATGTGGGTACAAGAGCCAGCCGTGATGAACAGCCCCACAGAGCTTCAGCCTGAGATGGGTGTCAGGATGCCCCAACTCTCCCACGCTGTCCCGGGACCAGCTTACTGGGTCCTTGGGAGACAGGGTGGTCCCGAGCCAGCGAGGAAAGCTCCTCTGCCCAGCCCCACACCCACAGTTTGACGCCACGGTGTCTGCACACACACAGAACCTTCAGCCCTGAGATGGCATCTTTACAAAGGTCAGATTAGGTTTCTGGAAACAAAGTCCTCTGATACCACAAGTCAATCCTTCTATTCAGGACACTTTTACCATTTCACAGCTGGTCTGTCCATCCATCCAGTCAGCATGTCCAGCCCTGTCCTTGGAGGGCCCACTCTCTAGTGGAGGCAGACACATGGATGGACAGGAGGAGCAGATAGGCTAGGGTTTGGGGGGGGATAGGGGTGGACAAATCTCCACGTTCCTGTGCAAGAGGGAAGGAGGTGTGAAGGAGGTGTGCAGGTGGTGCCCACAGGGACTGGTGACCGATGGGGAAGGCCACCTGGCAGACATCGGTGACACCTTCCTCCTTTTACCTTATCAGCCAGTCCTGAATGGCAGACTCCAGCAAACCGCCCCTCCCAGCAAGTATGGTGGACGACGCTGCCCAGGCACGGGTAAGTCAGCACTGTCACTGGAGGGTGCAGGGCCTGCTGCCCATTTTGGTTCAGTGTGGAATGTGGTCAGTCTTGGCACTGCCCCTCCCAGAGCACCATCCGGGGCAGCCATCCAGGGCAAAGCGCAAGCCAGGCGCCTCGGGACAGAAGTGAAGCGCAACCCTGTTCCCCAGGAGCCTTAGGTGGGGACAGGGGGACATGTTAACAGGCTGAGCTGTGGTTCTGTCTGAGCCCGGGGACACTGGCAGCAGGGACAGGAAAGGCCATGGGGGAAGGGAATGCTGATGGTACCAGGAGAAGGCCAACTGTGGCAGCAGGGGTGGGAGGTTAGGGGAGGAGGAGCACGACAGGGAGGACTCCACGCTCTTCATCAGAAGAACGTCGACTCCACAGAGAAAGAAGCTGGTAAGCGGGTCCTCCCCTGCCTCCCCCCCAAGTGGAGGGGTCAGCGTTTCATACTGGGCATTTACGGCAGAGCGGTTTGCCCGCACCAGCACAGTCTTAGGGCCTTCTGAGAGCAGGCTGAGTCCCCAAAGAGGCTGCAAGGGGCCCTCTTTGCCCAGCCTCCCACCAGAGAGGCACAGGCCCCGGCACCAGGCTGGCGGAGCCCCAGCACTTCATGGCCAGACAGAGAAGGCGTGGACACCGCCCCCCCCACAGGGCAAGGCTAACCGCTCTGCTGAAGCAGGACCCCACTGGGTCTTCCCGGACCTCCGGGCCCCGAGGCCCCCCCGGCCCCCCGCTGCTAGCCCTCACTGCCTTGGGTTGACTCCCCCCGGTGTGAGCTTCGTCATCCCGAGTAGGACTGCCCGACTGGGCCCTCATTTGGTTTTAGGGAACTCATGATCTGGACTAACGTTTCTCTCATTACCAGTGGGCCAGCGCAGGCGTGGAGCCCAGGGGCACTGGGAATGGTCAACAGCCTCGTGTGGAAGGTCACCGCTGTGGCTTCTAGGCATGAGTGCTAGATTGGAAGGCAAAAGTCACATGTGCAGCCCTGCCCTGTGTTCACAGCAGGCCCCCAGCCACGCCCACCGCCTTCCTAGTAAACTCAATCTGCCTTCCTTTCATTTCCGGAAACGTGGGACTAGCCAGGAATTGAAGGCTGCACGTTGTGTTTAATCTGGAAACACCATTCTGGCAGGCTGATGGCCAGAAAGGGCAGAGCCAGGCAGAATATTAAGTACAGGAATTGTAAATGACTCTAGAAATAACATTTACTACACCAAAAATATACTTCTCAACAACTTCCGAAAAATCAGCAGAGACTCGTTCCTAATTTGGCAGTGCTGACCTTGCCACACGTTAACAAAGATCAGATTCTTAACGTGTGAACGCATACTACACAAGTGCAAAAACATCTACCCCCCACCTCAGCTGGGGTGGGCCCAGCGCTCGGGGAGCAGGCACAGGGCACAAGCTCTCCCAGGACGACTGCGGGAAGACGCGCGGACACTGCTTCTCTCAAGGGAAAAACCAACAGTTCTGCACGGGACTTCCCAATGTGTTTTCGTGCTGCTCCAACCGAACAGTCTCTGGACTGTATTCTCCCTCAGCGGCGTCTCGGCTGAGCCTTTGGGTACAAAGTGAACAGGGCAACTCGATCTAAATCCTCATGTCAGGGGCCCCGCTGCCTTCTGGGCCCTGTGGGCTGTTCAGGACCTGCAAAAGGTCTGAGCTATGGGAAAAAAACCAAAACATGTATTGGCTCCAAGATGAAACAGCAAAATCCAAACAAATGCTTCACTGAAAATATACAGTGTATCATTAAGTCAACTCCATCAATTGTTAAACATAACTTTCAAAAAAATTTCATCACATTTGGAAACCATGGGTTAGGTTTTTCTCATTTTGCAAGAATTCCTGAATGTACAGCGAAAATTCACGTGCCCAAATAAAGAGTTACAGCCAAATCATTTCACAAGCAAAATAGTAATGTCCTTGTTTACGTTTTCCTCCCCCAAACAATGATGCGCTATGTGTGGGTGGGCCTTGCAAAGGTAAGGCCGCCTTGGGCTACAAAAGCCCTGAAGATGTCCCACGCAGAGAGCAACACCCATCCCAGGAGAGGAGAGAGAAAGGACAGGTGAGTCCCAGAGTGCAGAGCAGGGACAGGGTTTAGACCACTGCCCAGCTTTACAGAGAAGACGGGCTGGAGAGCCAGGGGACTCCCGTGGGGTCACATGGCCTGGGGCTGAGCTCTCTGAAGCAGCAACCAGAGGGTCAGCGGGCCTCAGAGGCCTTCCCCAGGTAGGAGCTGCTAAGGGCACAGCTCGGAGCCTCCCTCACGTCCCCCATCCCCCACCCCCGGAGCAGGACACAGCTCGGAGCCCCTCTCCTCTGGCGCAGGACACAGCTCGGAGCCCCCACGATTACCCCCCACCCCCCGCTGCAGGACATAGCTTGGGGCCCCATCCTCACCGTGCAGAACGCCGAGGCTGGGGAGCAGGGCGCTCCGTGACCCCGGGAAGTGGGCAAGGTGGACCCGGGTGGCCGGGTGGGGCTCCCAAGACGATGTAACCCCGGCAGCGGCGTGGGCCCACCCTCGCCCGACCCCATGGGGGAAGGGCACGCCGCCCTCACCGTGAGACGTCTTACCAGGGCCCGGGGCCTCCCCAGGCCGGGCCCCCCGCAGGAACCGGCCCCCCCTTCCCGAGCCGGACACGCCCCGCCCTCCGCGCGCTCGGGCAGGGCGGATGCCCCCACCCCCACTGAGCCCCGCTCCCGGGTTCGGCGCACTGACCTCCGCGTCCCGGGCAGTCAGCGTGCCCGCGGCCCGCCCGGCTGCAGCGCCCACGCACTGCGCATGTCAGGCCGGCCCGGCTCGGCTGGAACCGGATCCAGCCGGCCGGGCGGTGACGCAAGTGCGCGGGCGCTCGGCCTGTGAGGTCCCAGCGTGTGGGCGTGGCTCCGGGCGGTGGGCGGGACCCCGGCGGGCGAGGCCCCCGCGTGTGGGCGGGGCTCCATGCGGTGGGCGGGGCCTGTGGCCGCAGGTGGGCGCGGACCCCCAACCCCAACCCCAGCCCCAATCCGGCTCTGCAAAGGAGGCAGGAGATGTGCGGCGCCAGGTTCCTTATTTAAGGAGGTTGTTCAGAAGAGAATGGCGACTCAGGGCAGCTTCTCGGTCCACAGCTGGGCCACCCAGTGGCACAGACAGAGCCCACGCCCAGAGGTCTGCCTATTTCCAGGCCCTGCTCCCGGGCTGCTCCCCACAGGAGGCAGGAAAACCACTGCTGCAGCGCCCCCAGTTGCTCGCCATTTGTCTGCCCACAACATGGACCCCCATCTGACTGGCAGGCTTTGGTCCCGCGTGCTGGCCCCATTCCCACACCTCCACCACTTGCAGCACCCTTGGGTTCCTTGAATCTGACCTGCTGTCTCCTCCCCAGGGCCTTTGCACAAGCTCTTCCCTTTGCCTGGAGCCTCATGACTAGTCCTCCTCAGTTTTGGAGAAACCTCTGCTTCACCTCCTGAGCACCCCCCCAATACCATGGCCCTGCAGCCCTTCTCAGAGTGGTGACAGAACACCCACTGGAGTCCTCGGATTAACATCTAGTCCCCTCAAACTGGGAGCTCGACGAGGGTGGGGCTCTAAGACATCACCCAGGCAAGGCCAAGTGTTAACAGAGACCCACTGAATAAATGAATCACAAAGCTTTTCCTTCACCATGTGAACGTCTGAATCTCTCTCGAGCATGGGTTCCCTCCCCAAGACTGCAGATGAATCTTAGGACGCAAGAAAAAACCACACGCGGGCAGCCAGGAGCCTTCTGGTTCCACCCAGGGGCCTGCTGGAGGCTCTGGTGGCAGGGCTGGTTGGGGACAGGAGCGGACACGTCCAACTGCCTCTCTGGCAAAGGTCAGAAGCTAGGCATCCCAGGACGCTCTGTCCTCTGGCTGTTGAGGCAGCTCTAGAAGCCGTTTCTCCATTCACCCACTGTGTGCCGGCTGCCGGGTGTGGGCTTCCTGCTCTGGGTGTGGGTGTCCCAGCTTCCCAGCCCGATAAGGATCTCCACGGTCCCGGAGCCAAGTCAGACTCTTCCTGTGCTTTCCCTCCTGGTCATTTCACCCCTACCCATGGGCTACTCCACGCAGAAGCCTGCCCAACAGTGACAACGGGGCAGGCACACAGGGGCTGTAGGGACGGAGGGGAAGGCAGAGGGCGGGGTGGGCACGGCCTCTATGCCTGGTGGTCTCACCTGTGCTGTCCTGCTTAATCTCTGGGAGGCAGGCATCGGCACCCACACTTCACAGATGAGGAAACTGGGACTCGGAACTGTTTTTTAAAAAGTTTCCAGGATTGCCAGTTTCCTGGAAAGAACTCCATTCTGGGACTTCTGAGTCCTAGAAGATCTACGTGCTGATTTTCTAGTGCATTCCAGTGTCACTACTCAGCCTTAAGAGCCCTTGGATTGATTGCTTTCTTCACACCCCATCTGGCTCCCGTGACTCAGCAGCAGCCCTGGGAGATGGGAGCGGGAAAGGGAGGGAGCTGGCTTGGCACACCACACGCCGGGACGGGATGCACGGCTCCCAGTGCGCTCTCACACCCTCCACCCTGTACCCACAGTTCACACCTGGGCCTGGGGCTCAGTGAGGGCCCCAAGTGTGCCAGGCCTGCCTACTCCCAAGCCACTGTCCCTTCCGGGTCCTGCAGGTTGCGTTCCAGCACCCCTAGGGCACACACAGAGGCCTAGGCCCTGGGCAGGTGGGGCTCTCTGCCACAGCACATACTGCCAGGCCATGCTTCCCACCAGCTGTCTGACCCTGGGCCTCACCAGAGGGCAGCAAGCACAGGGCCACTCACTGTGCCCGTGGGCTTCAGTGCGGGGGCCCCGAGAGAAATGGTACGAGTACAGCCTGAGAGCCTTTGCGGTAGAATGACCAAGAGCCCCGCCTGCTGTGCGAGCCTGGCGGCAGCAGCTGCACCCACCCCAACGGACCCTGGAGCCCCACCCTCTCCAGGCAACTTAGCTCAGCAGCTCCTGGTTAGGAAGAGCCGGTATCCCCAAGGACCAGTACTCATTTCACAAATATTTGTTAAGCAATGTTTTCACACTAAATACTCCTCTGAGTGCTAACTATACTGTGGGGTACAGAACACACAAAAATGCCTGCAGCCACAGTTTGAATGTTGGTTTCCCCCAAATTCATATGCTCGAACCTAATCCCTGGTGTGATGGTATCCGGAGGTGGGGCCTTGGGGAAATGCATGGGTCATGACGGCAGAGACCCGAGAGCTCCCTGGCCCCTTCCACCACGCGGGGACACAGCCAGAAGATGGCCCTCCATGAACCAGGAGGAGGCCTTCCCCAGAACCTGACCATGCCAGCACCTCGGTCTTGGACGTCCAGCCCCCAGAATGGTGGGACACCCGTGTCTGTTTATAAACCACGCTGGCTGTGGCATCCCACTAAAGCAGCCTCAAGTGACTGAGCTACATGCCCGTAGCGAGATGACGCGAGAAGATTAAAATACTGCGGGGAAAATTAGGTAGGCTAGTTGGAGAGTAAGTTGATTTTACGTTTTGTGATTTTACATTTAAATGTCTGGGGTAGGATGAAGGTCAAGAAAAACAGTGGTGGGAACCCAGCATCTGAGACCCAAGGTGAGGGCATAGCCTTTGGTATGTGGGAGAAAGGGGGTACAGTGAGCACACAAGTCCTGGGGAGGGGGCATGGAGGCCCGCATGAGGCGGTGGAGAAGCTAGGTGGCTGGGGTTCTAGAACCATGAAATTCTCACCAGACCTTCCCCCAGAGGCAATACGACCTACCCTTCAAAACCAGGGTGCCAGGGCCCCCCAAGATCATGTTGATCATTCTGAGTCACGAAACAAAGAATAAATATGTTTGACATAAACATTACGAACTTGAATGTTTGGTTGATCCGCATGCTCAATTTCCGGGCATGCCGCCTCCCAGAGGACCAATCATTGGTGAAATCCACAGAAAATGCCGCAGGGGCATCGGAACGCCCACCTGAATGCCGACGGACACAGCCTACAAAGCTCCTGCACACAGCACTTCCCTCCCACCGAGCCTCCAGGCACAGGCCCTGCCTGGACGTGGTGTCCGGTGGACAGAAACCGTGTGTGGCAGAGGGGGGCTGAGGGGTAAAGCCCCGGTGAGCAGGGTCTGCTGTCAGCCAACAAGCAAGGGGAAGCAAAGCCAAGGACAGCTCAAGGCCGTCCGGGCTCTGGTCTCTGGGCCAGGCCAGCCCCTCCCCTCGCTGGCAGGGCAGGGCAGGGCCTCCGTCACTGCAGCCTTGGGCCGTGGAGGCCCCGAGGCCTCCTGCAGAGCCTCACGTCCAGGCCAAGGGGTGTCTCACTGTGATTCTACTAACCACTGACAGAGGAACACACAGCAGCTCCGCACAAGCTCTGGCAGAACACCGGCGAGGAGGGGCTACTTCCCGGGGCATCCGTGAAGGCGTTACCAGCCTGAAAGCAAAACGAGACAAAAACAGCACGAAACAGAGAAAACCACAGACCAAAATCCCTCATAAATATAAATGCAAAGATCCTAATCAACAACACATAAAAAGAGTTGTAGACTGCAACTGAGTGGAGTTTATTCCAGGGACGCAAGGCCGATTCAGTACTCAAGAATCAATCTATATAATCCACCCTATCAACCGGCTAAAGAAGAAAGAGCACACCACCATATCAACAGAGGCAGAAAAAGCACTCGGTAAAATTCAAATCCCATTCATGATATACATCCTCAGAAAACTGCTAATTGCGGGAAGCTTCCTTAACTTGATAAATAACACCTATGCACCCACCTGCCCCGCAAGTCCAGGGGCAAGGCACAAAGGTCCTCTTACACATTAACACTGGGAGCCCTGGCCAGCATGACAAGGCAGTAAAAGGGAATCAAAGGCATTCAGACTGGAAAAGAAGAAATACAACTGTCTGTATTTATAGATGGTGTGGCGGTCAGTACACAAAATCCCAAGGAACCTACAAAATAACTCCAAGAACTCATGAATCCAGCAAGATCGCAGAACACAAGAGCAAAATGCAAAAGTTGATTGTATTTCTATGACTTAGCAATATACGTACAGAAACTCAAATTTAAAATACAACACCACCTACAATTGCTCAAAAAAAAAAAAAAACTTAGTTGTAAATCCAATAAAACATGTTCGGGATCTGTATGCTGAAAACCAAAAAGAAATCAGATGAGAGAAATCAAAGACGCTCTAAGTAAATGGGAGACGTGCTGTGTTCACGGACTGGAATCCAACCTGGCAAAGCCAGTTCTTTACAAGAGGAGAGACTAGTTTCATGCAAAAGCCCAGCCAGACTTTTCACACATATATACAAGATTATTCTAGGATTTATATGGAAAAGCAGAGGAACTAGAATACTTAGAGTAATTCTGAAAAAGGAAAATAAAGTAGGAAGAATCACTCTATTTGATTTCAAGACTTACTGTATAGCTACCGCAATCCAGACAGCGTGCTATTGACGGAAAGCGAAAGAGAACCCAAAACTGCCTCATTAGCACGTTGAATTCTGACAAAAGTGTGAGAGTAATTCATTGGAGGAAAGACAGTCTTTTCAACAAATGATACTGGAGCAACAGGACATCCATGGGCAAAAAATGGACCCTGAACCAAAGAAGATGTACAGATGGCAAATAAAAATACGAAAAATTCTCAACATCATGTATCACACACACCTGTTAGAATGGCCAAAATCCACAACACCGTCTCCAGCACATGCTGGAGAGGATGCAGAGCAGCAGGCTGCTGGTGGCAGTGCAAGATGGGGCGGCCACTTCGGAAGACGGTTCGGCAGTTTCTTACAAAACTAGGCCTATTCTCACCACACGATCCAAGCAATCATCCTCCTTGGTATTTACCCGAAGGAGTTGAAAACTTAGGTCTACGCCAAAACCTGCACACGTGTTTACAGCAGCTATATTCTTAATTGCCAAAATTTGGAAACAACCAGCATGTTCTTCAGTAGGTGATGGATAAACAAACCATGGTCCATCCAGACAGTGGAATATTGTGCAGCACTAAAAAGAAGTGAGCTCTGAAGCCACGGAGGGCATGGAGGAACCATAAATGCATGTTCCTAAGTGAAGGAAGCCAGTCTGAAAAGGCTTCGTACTGAATGATTCCAACTAATGACGTCCTGGAAAAGGCAGAACTACAGAGACGATAACAGATCGGTGGGTGCCAGGGGTTATGCAGGTGGAGGACTGGGATGAGTGGGCAGACCACAGAGGCTTTTCTAGCAGTGAAACTGCTTTGTATGATACTGTTGTGGTGGATACCTGTCCTCACACATTTGTCCACACCCACAGAATGTACAGCCACCCAGTGTACCCTAATGGGGAACCATGGACTCTGGGTGATGATGACGAGTTGAAGGAGGTTCACCGATTGTGACAAATGTACCATGCGGGGGGATGCAGATAATGGGGGGGAGGCTGTGCATGCGTGGGGACAGGGGAATATGGGAAATCTCGGTACCTTTTGCTCAACTTCGCTGTGAACCTAAAACTGGCATTTAAATAGTCTATTAAAAAAAAAACAGGGGTGCCTGGCTGGCTCAGTCAGAGGAGCGTGCCGTGCCACTCGATCTCCGAGTCATGAGTTCGTGCCCCACACTGGGTGTAGAGATTACTTTAAAAAACAAAACAAAACATAAAAACCTGACCCAACCCTCACAAATATTAACATACAAAAATTAACTCAGACGGATCATAGACTTACATATCGAATATAACGCTATTAGAAAAAAACATAAGAGAAAGTCTTTGGGACATAGGAATTAGTGAAGACTTCTTTTTTTTTGTTTCACATGGGTTCTTCCCCAAAGGAATGCTTTATTGACAAATTTCCCATCATCCACTTTTCGGACAAGATAAATCAGTTACTACGGTTGCATCCTGCTTTCTCACCACACCCCATCCGTGATTCTAACCCTGAAGAAAAAAGACCAAATGCTGTTCTTCCCATGGCGTCAGCAGGGGTGACCACAGTCCACCCAGGGCGTCTGAAGGGACGAGCAGACACTCAGCTTACCGGAGTGGACTTTGAGTGCATGCCCCCCCACCCGGGAGTGCACAGGTGCGTGTGCAGGAGCGGTCTCTGCCTGCTGGGAGCCAGTAAGGCACGGAAAGCTGCCCCTCCAGACACACCCCACGCGTGGGGCCCTGACTGCAAGGCTGCTGGGGTGTGGCAGCTTCACAACGGGAATAAGATCTTTGCAGCTCCTGAGAAGCGGCGACAGCAGAGTTCCAGCCGACCCCATGCAGGGCCACCTGCTTCTCACTCGTCCCCAGCGTGCAGCAAATGGGCAGGCTGGAGCCGAGGGCCAGTCATGCATCAGCCATCCGTGGAGGGTGCCGGCTTTTCTTTCTCCTGGCCCCCTGCCCCCACCCCCAGAGGCCCAGGAGCCCTCTGACCAGCAGGAGCTGCCCCGGTCTGTGAGAGGAGAAAGAGGCAAGCTTCATACACTGGGACGATGTGCATCAGTGAAATAAAACACACCAACGGTCCAGGCATGCTGCCCTTTGGGCTAGATGCAGGAGTCTACATGGTGCTCAAAACCCACTAAAGAACCCTTATTTTTATATATAAAAACATCATAAACAAATAAAGCATAAGGTGATGTAAGGCTTGTATTTCAGCTTCAGTCCAAAGAAATAATGTTTTCTAACTGAGGCTAAAGCTGCTCTGCTTAGCTTTAATTTTTGAAAAATTCACTGCATTTAAAAAATAAAGAATTTGCTTTTGTTAAAGCTAGATCATTAGTGTAACAATTAGGTGGCTGCTGATAACCAGTTTCTTTTCTGGAGGGTTTCAGAAAATGGACAGTTTTCTCATTTAGCGTTTGAAATAAAAACTGAAGATCCGGTAGGGCTTTCTGGATGAATCTTCCTTCCGCAGATTCCTCCTCTAACTTACAAAAGGAGAGGTTGAGGAAATACCATTTATTTTATGCTTATCACTCTCCGTTCCTTCCACGTTCTCATGAGCTAACAAGACTGCCAAAGGGCCCACTGTCCTGTCCACTCCCCGCACCCCAGGGAGGACAGTTTACAACTTCAGCGTAAAGCGTCTGCGTGCAAGACCGTATTCTGTGAAGCTCATGCGAACACAGCGGCCACGGCTACATGTGAGTGGCACGACTATCCTCAAAGCCGGCTCCGTGCGCCCGCCCGCGGCCTGGTGGGCCGCGGCGCTGCAGAGTCGCAGTCGAGCCGATGAGGACGTGCTTGCACTTGTTCCGTGGCCGGGCAAAGCTGCGACGGGCTTAGAAAGGCGTGTGATCGGGCAGGGGCTTGGCACCACTCCCGGTTGGGGAGGGAAGGTTCTCACTGCCATTCTCTCTGCCACCTACAACCTTAGACTTTATGGTCCCAACTCGGTCTTCAAACGACTTGAAGGTCGCAGAATTCCTCATATCCCCGAGCTTTCTGCTAATGGCGGAGCCCATGGTGGACAGGGCAGCCGACGTCTTCTGTCCCGCCTGAGAGAGAGTTTCTTGAGTCTTCTTGTAGAGGTCTGACTGGGTCACTTTCTCATTCCACTCTCCAAGTTTCTCAGAAGTTTTCATATAGGTGTTAGAGACCTGCACGTCATGCCAGCTCTTAGACAGGTTCTGCTTCAGGCCCTCCAAGGCAGAGAGGCCCAGCTTCCTCTTCAGCTCAGCACAGTGCCTCTCCTTGGCCGCCAGGACCTGGCGCAGAGTGACAATTTCCTCTTCCACCTTTGCAAGCTCAGCCTTAAGCTCCTCCTCCTCAGTCTCGGTCAGACCCTCAACAGCAGGAGTCTGGGCAGCCAACGCTGTGTCGACAGGGACATCTGTCAGGGAGTCGGACAGCAGACCTTTGTTAGGAGAATTCAGGTTGATATCTTGGCCGGCGGAGTCCATGTTCGGGCGGCGGCCGGGCCGCAGCGGGGGTCACGGCCGGGGTCTGGGGCGCCGGAGAAGCCAAGCGGGCCGCACCTGGACTCGCCCGCCGCGTACACACCGGCCAGCGGAACCCTAGTGAAGACTTCTTAAACATGACACCAAACACAGATCCATTGAAAAAAAAAAAAAAAATCAAGGGCACCTAGGTGGCTCAGTTGGTTAAGCGACTGCCTTCGGCTTAGGTCATGATCCCGGAGTCCCGGGATCGAGTCCCACGTCGGGCTCCCGGCTCAGCGGGGAGCCTGCTTCTCCCTCTGACCCTATCCCCTCTCATGCTGTTTCTCTCTCTTTGTCAAATAAATAAATAAACAAAATCTTAAATAAATAAATAAATAAAATCAATAAACCAACTTCACCAAAAGTGAGAAGCTTCTCTTCTCCATGAAAGACCTTGCTGAGGGGGCGTAAAGACAAGCCACAGGCCAGGACAAAGTATTTACAAGCCCCGCGGGTAACGAAAGTCTCATATCTAGAACACATGGAGAACTCTTGCAACTCAACGGTAAGAAAACGCACAACCCAATTAGAAAATGGGAAAGGGACAGACATTTCACCGAAGAAGGTATAGGGACGGCAAATAAGCACACACAGAGCTGCGGGCTATTACAAGGCCTCAGGGCAGAGCCAACGAAAGCATAAGGAGGGGCCGCTCCACACCTGCGGGAACAGCTGAGACCAGCGGGGTCGACCCCCAGAACCGGCAAGGCTGCAGACAGCACGGGCCCACACACGGCGGGCGGGAATGCAGAATTGCTACAGCCACCCTGGAAAACAGTTTGGTTGGTTCTTCCAAAACTGAACATGCACATACCCTATGACCCAGCAATTGAGAAATGAAAAGTTATGTCCACACAGAAACCTGTCACAACTGCTGGGCTGCTCTGTCTGTAACAGCTCCATGCCGGACGCAGCAGACACGAGCTTGGAGCAGTGAGTGAGTGAGCAAACCCGCCCCTCTAGACCACTACTACGGTCAGAAATAAGAAGGGGCGGCCCAGTGGTTCACAGCAACAACCTGGACCTCTCAGGACGTCAGGATGAGGGAAGACAGCCAATCCCCAGAGGACACGCACCGTGTGGCTCCGTCTATGTACCATCCTCACGAGGACACGACTACGGAGCATGCGTGTGTGCGTGTGGGGCAGCACGGCGGTGGAGGAGACTTTCTGCGTCTTGACGTCGGTGTTGTGAGGGTACACAGAGCATTGTGCCAAGGTGCTCACGACAGTTTCCCGGTTTTGATACTGTTCTAGAGTTATGCAGAACATAACCCTCAGGGAAAAGTGGGGGAAAGGTACAAGGGACTGTGCTCTGCTATTTTTGCAACTTCCTGGGAATCTATAATTATTTAAAAATAAAAAGCTGAAAAAAAGAGGGAGAGCTCTAGAACAGAAACAGTACCGAAAAAGCAACTTCTGCGCCCCAGTCTGGGGGGGCTGGGTGGGGCTCCGACGAGCTGTCCCCACAAGAGCTGCATATGTTGGTGACAGCCCCACACTCAAGCCAGGAGTAAGGCCACTGGCGGGACCCTGCCTAGCTCAGTCCTCACTTGGCTCCAGGCCTGGCCCAACGCCCAGCAGCCAGCCGCCCACCCCCTCCCCAAGGCCCGAGCGCTGAGCCCAGGCTTCTCGGGGTTTGTGGAGCCTGGGCCCCTCTTGCCTTCGCTGGACAGGCTGACGGGGGGAACCAGGCGGAACGGTCACCCAATCTCTTCCGAAGCCCCCGGACCGGCAGGATACCGGCACATTGCTCCGCCCGATCTGGGGGCTGGGGCGTTCTGCTGTTGTGGAAACGGCAACCTTCTGGCTTCACCACTCCTGAGCTTCTTGCGTAAAAGACAGGAGATGCAGCCTAAGGGGCAGGCGGCTGCACTCCCGGACGGAGCGGGCTGTCGAAAGGCCACTTGGGCACCAGCTCCTCCAGCGTGCCCACCCCCGCTCCACGAAGGAAGCGCTCCCACGCGCACTACTTTTAATGCCGATGAAAGGCTTCGGAGGAGGAAAAGCAAACCGCCAGCATCGAGATTCCAGTTCTTCCCGCTAACTCCCGCGGGGGCTCAGTGCCTGCAGTCTGCACGCTCACAAGGCCCCACCCGGGCCGACGCTGGTGCGGGGGCGGTGCGGGATCCAGGCTGGGCTCTGTGCCCGCGCCCTGGGGATGGGGACCTGCGAGGCCACCGAGCTGCGCCCAGGCCGGGTCTGACCTGCCCCTGCACCACGCGCAGCAGCGCGGGGTCTCTTTCTTTGGCCCCCTCTTTTGGGAATTTTACAGGGGATCCCAAAGATACACAAAAGTCTACCGACTCCTCGCACGTTCAGCAGTATGGCCCACCTTTCCCCTCCCGGGCTAGCCTTGGATGATTCTGAAGCAAAGCCCAGACATCACATCTCTCTTCAGTATACACGTGCGACACTTAAGCACCAAGCTCTAACGCGACGCGCTCCTGGGGAAAGGAGGCGAGGAGCCCCGCGGCGCAACTGCGCTCCCACGCCCAGGAGCGGGAGGAAGGAAGGTTTCTCCTGGCCCAGGAACAGCCCGGCCTATGAGAAGTCCCCACTCCCGCCTCCTCCAGTGGGCTCTTGTCCCAAGCAGCATCCCTGCTCTCCCTTCCCTCTGTTCTAAGACTGGCCTCTGGGTCACCCCGCTATGCCCGTGCTGACTGCAATTCCTTTGCCATTCCAGAATAAAGAAGGAACTACTTTTCAGATAAAATAACTGGCTGTTCTGTTTTTAGGGTTAACATTACATACATTTGTGTGTTTGTGTATAGTATAAAATACAGCATAAGATTATATAAATAAAAAATATATAACTACAAACAATAGCTTTTTCTAAGAAACAGAGTATCTTTATTAACCGTGTTATGTGGAAGCTGGATCGTGAGTTCTTTCTGGCTAAAATTGGGGCAGAAAAGTTTGACTGGATGAGTCCAGTGAAATGCCAAGTTGTTCTCTGCCTTTGTGGGTGTGTATACCTACGATGACAACAGAGAAACCACAGGCCCAGCTCTGAACCAACAGCCAGACATCAGCCACACGCTTCCATCTAGCCCATGGGCTTTCCTAAGGTGGGACCCTGTCTCTGACCAAGCCCTCCACGCTGCCTTATCAAAGTCTACTACACTTTACTGGAGCCCTGAAGAACATTAACTTACATTAATAGAACCACACAGAAGTCACGATACAGAACCCCACTCTAAACCAGACTCGTAAGAACTAACAAATTAATTTTGAACATTCCTTGTCCCTGATCAACACATCACCTAAGATCAAATGTACAGTGTAAGTACATCATTACTGAAAGAAGGTGCACCTTCAAAAGGAAGATGACCCTGCCTTTCCGTCGAGGCTAGGGCAGCTGGAACCCTCCACAGTCTGGTCCCTAGCCCCCAAGAGAATGACTCTGGGCAGCAGACTACTCTCAGGTTCCCAGCCAGCAGTCCAGAGTCCCCTGAGCGTGGAGTGCAGCCTTTCTTATCGACTGCCACTCCAGAATCACCAGAAAGACTTGCCAAGTCTCCAAACTGTGCTAAGCAAAGGGCCATTGTGATGTTTCTGGAATCCAGGGAGAGGCATCTCCGTGATCTCAGCAGAAAACTGGGCCGGAGTCTCCCTTTTCACTGCAGAGTGCAGTGCGCAATTAGGGCACCAGCCTTGTGACCGCAGCGAATGTAGCTACAAAGGCTCAGCCCCGGGGCCCAGGGCCCCCCAACTCCTATTCCTCAGGAAACCTCGCCAGCAATCCAGGGGAGGCCAACTCCATGTGGTTTTCGCAAAGTGACATCTGAGTATGACACAGTCAGAAACCCAGGATGCAGGTCAATCACACGGCTCTTACACCCCAGTCCACGTCTGCCCAAGATGGTGGTGCTGTCCCCACAGACATCTGGCTCTTCCCCGGGAATTGGCCTGCACAGTTGGGGAGCAGCTAGCAGCGAGATACAAAGCTGTAGCTCCCTGGAGCATATTTACATTCCCTAGCTATAAAATGCTGATCTTGGCTCAGCTGGAGGGTGGGCTTACTTTGAAGATCTCCCACCCTCCATCCCCCAGACTCTCTGCCATTTTTCCTGACCCCGTTTGCTTGCTTGGCAGAGGAAGTCTTTCTTTGCAGACAAGGCAGTGTAGGTGACCTGAGCACTAAGTGCCTTCAATGGAGCTGAATGTCAGCTCACCCCAGTTACAAGCAGCCTCTCTTCTGGTCAAACACCCTATGGGCAGACCTCATTAGACCTGGCATTCCAGGGACTCTGAGCAGGAACTCTGCTAAGACCACTCAGACAACAGAGACAACACTTTACTTGGGCAGACTGGGCCCAAATCCTGACCCCACCATCCCCTGTGTGACCTTGGGCAAGTTGCTTAAGCTTTCTGAGCCTTGATGCAACTTAAAATGAGAGTACTATATTTCACTGCTGCTAAGACACATTTTCTCTCTCATTTTAAAATCTCTAAAATCAGAATGCTTAGAATGGACGGTGTCAGAATTTAACTGGCCGAGTGTTGTCAGTGGTTCATAAAGCAATGGTGCAGCATTAATGATGTCTTGGATGTGATGAAATGTGCAGGAAACACCTCAAGAGGCTGCTCTGGGGGCCTGGCTTAGGAGCTGGCAGGGTCAGGCTCCCCGAGCCGTGTGGAGGACCAGCTGGGGCCAGATGCCTACTTCTACAAACCCGCTTCTGGTGCTGGGCTGAGAAGTTACTACAATGACAACAGGGCCAAGGGGGGTCTACTCGTGAGCTGGACAGAGCGTGAGGCTCTGCTCGGAGCCTGGCCCGCCAGCTCAGCCCGACCTCCCTCTAGCCGGTGGTCAGGAAGCGATCCCGTGAGCACTCAGGCAGCACCAGCCTTGGCTGCCATCCTCGTCTGCTGAGGCTCGCTCAACCCCTGCGCACAAAGCAAATGTGCGTAAAGTTCTGCAACCTGCATGCTTTGATTTTCAGAAAGAAATGCCCTTGGATCCCGAGCCAGAATGTGCCGCTAAGAGTTCTACGCCGCAAGAAGTACGGCCGAGTAAGTCCTCCTGTTCTTTAAACTTTCCCAACGTTTAATCCCAACAACAGCTACGAGACTAACGAGGCTGCAGACAATGCGCTGCGTCTTTCGGTGGTTTTCCCGCAGCCAGCGCCGTGGACAAGGTAATTCCTTAGACGGGGAAGTAACCGGTGACTTCGGAAGCACAAGCGCACGCTGCGAAGGAGCAGGTGCACCTGTAAGGGCCAGATTACAGCCTTCGGAGGGTGGGGGGGCCTGTCCCCTGCAGATTAGAGCGCGTTCTGACTCAGCACAACCAGCAGCAGCGC